>NW_027116653.1:9117-44358 GCF_000696795.3 Halyomorpha halys | reverse complement strand
CCCCCCCCCAATCATCTTCTCCTCGTAACAGTTTGAATATGTTCTTTAACAGAGAGAAACAGGTGAAACAAGAAAAATGCTAGAGAACCTATGATTATTTTTCCACTGAGCTTTAATAGTTTTATACGAGTATATTTATACTCATTTCATCTTCAAGAATCAATGTTATCCCTTAGTTAAGCAACCCACTTCAACGGTAAATTAAGTCTCGAATTATTTAGTTTTTAACAATAATATTGGAAAGTTTAAGACATAAAACAATTAGAGACTATTAAAAAAAAAGAGAGACCAAAGAAAACTGTAATACGAATCCTCGAGAAGCCATACGATTGTGGAAAGCCTTCACCTCTCGGATATTACCTAAGTCTTCGAGGAAGCGAGTTGAAACGAAACCGGGCTAACAACTTCTAGGCATTGCTCACCTTATAGGTCAACCAGTGCTGTCTACTTAAAAAAAAAAACGATGAATAAATTCCATATCCATTAGCTTGTCTTCGTAATACATTTCAATTGCCTTATATATAAAATTTTTCTTCCTGGAATTATTATTTATGTGTAGAATGGAAGTATTCTAGATTATATGAACCTTGAAACCAGATTGAATGAACACTTGATAACAATTGTTATGTTATTATAATACTAATCTACATATGTATACATTAATTTTTACTTTATAGTTTCTTCTTTTCTTGTGTGCGTGTGACTGTGTAAATTTAGGATAATGAACATCGGTATTTTCTAACCAACGAGATTATAATTAATCGTCAGAGAATGAGTTCCAGAAAAAAAATGTTCTGATTTTTATGAAGAATATTTTTTAAAGCTTCCAATTAGAACTGTTGAAGGTAGCCCCGTAAAACATTCAAGTTCAGCTCAAAATGCTGCCTTCTTGTGGGAGAAAAAAGAAATAGCTAAGTACTCCTGTGCGAGTGAGGACAAGTACCCCTTGAGACAGTAGGGGTATTCATGATATTGTGTTAAATGTAAAATGTTTTACCATGTTAAATGATATAAGTATAGCATTGTGAGCAGCACTATTTAAAGTCATGTTAAATAGGAAATGCTTAAGAGCTCCTAGCGTATTTTCTGAGCAACTTGTTTGGTAACCTTTCCTTCCAAACCTTCATGTTATTGTTTACTTCTAAGTTTTGATTACAGTAATTTATTACAACATGCCTAAAATAAGTGGAAAGGAGAAGTGTAAAAGTTTGGCTATTTATTATATTTTATAAAAAGTCCAAGACAAAAGAAAAAAAAACACAAACTACGAGTAAGTAACCTAACACGACAACAAATAAAACGGTGACAAGCTCAGCTGGTCTGTTTCGTGACGTCATTCTCCATTTAACAGACCTAGTAACAGACTCTCAGCCATGTTACATAGTTTTACCTTGGTAAAAGAAGAAAATGTTTCTTCATTTAACATAAGTTTTTCCATTTAACACGCTTTAACATATTAAACTAAAGATCATGAATACCCCTAGTGAACAGGTACCACATTTGGGGAGAATTAACCCATGGATGAACCCACAGGCTACCTAGGGCAACTACATTTTGCTGGTAGTCAGCTATCACTCAGGATGAGAAATCTGAAAACAGAACAAGAGATAATCTCCAAGATCTACAGAAACTCCATATCAGTAGCCAACCATCAAGTAAATTGTAATACCATTCATTAATGTATTCCATAATCAAAATTAATTGAACTAACCTAACTAATATTCACAATGTAACCTTTTTGGTCAAACCATATATCTTTTGTCTAAATCATGCAGAATAGAGGCACATCATTATTAACCGTGTTTAATTTTGTTAAAACCACTTAATAGTACAGTACAGTAACATTCAGAACCAGTATTTTTCTATAAAAATTCAATCACTGCAGACTTTGATTCATTTCAGACTGTGGTGATTGAACAAGAACTCTTAGTTGAAGTTAGTTAAAACTATCAAGCTTTGTTTAAAATTAAGAAGCTTCTGGATTATTATTAACTATTATTCTCGATCAAATAATTAAGAAATTAATTTGTAGGTTGTTATACTTATTTAATTACTTACTATAAATTCCTACTCGACTATATTAGCTTACTAGTGAAATTCTGTCAACTCCGACTTATGTTAACATAATCCCTAGGGTTTACCTAGAATGGTGCCTTGATTTCTATTTTATTTAAAAAGATATAAAGATGGATTAATTGACGAAATACATTTTACCTCATGACGGAGGAAAACACAATCCATAGGTTGATATGTGAAACTCACCTGGAAAAACAGAAAACAATAAATTAATCGATTAACTCTGAAAGTTATATTTAAATTACTATTAAGTATATAAATAATAGTATTTCATTAATACGAAACCTTAAAGTCGTACCCCTAATTAATGTAATGAAGAATGATCATCATAAAGAGTAAAATATAGGCTGGCTCACAAAAGCTGGGCTTCGGTTAATAATTTGAGCCTTAAGTCAGAGAAAGGTAATGTAAGTATTATCTGTTATCTTCTAGTACCTTCCTTCAATCTTCTCCACACGCAAAAGACGATATTTAAAATATTAATAAATTGTTTAATAAGAATCATTTTTGGTATTCACAGACGATCTCACGTCTCTTGCCGATGTTCTAAGTAAGGGCGCCTTTATTCTGATTTCCGAAGACGATATCTGCTTGGTACCATCCTATTCTAATCATTATGAACCAAAACACTCTCCTATGTTGTCGATCTCCTTACGGCATTCTTCCAAACTTTAAAATACATCTCAACATACTATTTTTGTATTTTCAAATAGAACTACATAAAATAATAGTTCATAATTGTGTCTATCACATTTTGGAATTTCTAGCCCATCACCATGCCTAAAGCCTTCACCATAGTCTATTTAAATAACATTTATTTTTTCAAAGATTTATAGTTTTTTTTTTTTTATGGAAAATTGTACATATATATGTGCATCATCATCATATTTAATCCTCAATGAACAGCTTAAGCAGTGAGAAGAGGAAGTTAATAGAGCCCTCTTCAGCTGTTCATTCTTCCACAAGTCCCTCTTTACTTTATATTCCCATTTCAGTCTTGGTTGCCCTTTTCCTCATTTCCGCACTACTTTGATACTAGTGATTCCACTAGCAATTCTGCTCGACTCCATTCTCAGACGGTGCTCCAATAGTACAAGAGCCGGGAAGAAAAAAAAGGCAGTTATCTCACCCTAATGTTTGATTACTTTAATGAAAACTAGTTATAATTACTAGTAAAAATTGATGAGTCTGCCAAGTATAAGTAGGGGGATTAAAAAATGGCGGCTGTTTTCAAAACCTTAAAAAAACATTGATTTTTCATTCAGAGCTATATATCTTAAAAACTACCAACAACACTAGAAAATCTAAGATAACATTATTTAAAGAAGAGTAAATTTGCTGAAATATTAGCTCTAAAAGAGCTATTTACGTCCAATATAGCTTTAAAAAGCAAAATGTCTTAAAAATCTACTGAAAGATTAGTAGGTAGTTAATTTATTTTGGGAAATCTATACCTCAGGAACTATTTGATGTACAGATGTCTATTAGCACTCAAATTAAAGCTAGTTTAATGGACTATAAAGACGTTTATGACCTTACCTACGTAGGAATAGTAGTTTTCATGATATATGCTAAAATAAATTGATTTATAGTTGTTCGAACAATAAGTTTGATTTATGAAAAACTTCATTTCAGAAACCATTGAACGTACCGATGTCTGCCAGTGCTCAAATTAAAGCTAGTTATATTTACTACAAAATAGTTAATTATGTTTATCTTTGTAGTAGTAGTAGTTTTTATGATATTCACATATGAATATAAATTTGGCAGATGAAAATTTGTCCGAACAACTATAAATCTATTTATTTTAGCAAATTTCATGTAAACTATTACTCCTACGAAGATAAACATCATAAACTACTTTATAGCTCATTAAACTAGCTTTAATTTGAGTTCTAATAGACATCTGTTCGTCAAATGGTTTTTGAGATATAAATTTTTCAAAATAAATTCACTAACTACTGATCTTTTAGTTCGTCCTATACATTTTTATGAAATGTTGCTTTTTAAAAAGCTATATCTCGAAAACTGTTTAACGTCAATAACTCTATTAGGGCTCATATTTTAGTAAATTTACTCTTCTTTAAATGACGTTCTCTTAGGTTTTCTTGTGTTGTTCCTACTTTTTAAGATATAAAGCTCCGAATGAAAAATTAGTTTTTTTTTTTATCGCTTTGAAACAGTCTTAATTTTTTATTCTCCCTACCTATACTTGGCAGACTCATCAATTTTGACTATTAATTATACATAGTTTTCATTAAAGTAATGTAAATTTGGGGTGAGATAACTGCCTTTTTTCTCTTCTTGGGCTCTTGTACTACAAACATCTCAGCCGATTTACCCAGATCACTTCAATAGCTCGGTCAACATTGAGGTTAGACCTAACAGTGGTGTGACGTACTCGATTTTCTTGTTTTCCTCTCGACCTTTCGGAGAAATCTCATTCCTGATGCTTTTTTGTCAGTGTCCATTACAAAGATTACGTTAGAATGGGGAGAGAGTTTAACCTGACGGTCACATCCTTCCTTAAACAAGTAAAAGTTAACTTACAAGTAACGCTTTAGTTTCGTTCATAAAATGATCACCTTTCTATTATGGTATAGGGGGTTTTGAATGAAGTATAAATTTAAAATTGGTAATATATCAAAAGTAAGAAAAGACCGAAACTGAATTAACCTCATCTGAAAACATAAATGATAACTACGCTGTAATAGCTAAAGGTAATTCTTCAAATGAAGCGGAAACATGAAGTTATTTTACCCAGAACTATGAAGATAGGACAGCATGATTCACTCCAACTACGACATACCTCTCTTTATTGCTATTCGGTGAAAGGATTGCCATGCTGTTGCCGGTACATTTACCTGAGGGTGCCGAAAATTGTACTCCTGGAAGATCGAGGGAGAAAAAAAAAATAAAGGAAGAAAAATGGTAATTGGCATGTCCTCATTTTCGGCGAATTCGCAAGTGGGATAGTTGAAGAGGTGTATTATTGAGCGATGATTTCACCCAAGCAATATGCAACCGATTAACGAGAAACACTAATCGGTCGCAAAGCTAAATGATAAGAAGTACGTCATTGGGTTGTAATAGAGGCTAAATATATTCTTTTGGACAGAATTAATTAACATTTTTATCACTTCAACGTATTCCAGAAATGAAATAGCAATTATTGAAAACCTTTGTACCAATTATGGTACCCATAGTAAACCACATATGGAATGAAGAACCTACCAACATTTATGAATGGAATATGGTCCGGGTGCGGTCAAAAAAACTCAAATAGTAGATAATTATACTATTTTATTGAGCCAACGTTTCGCCCCACGTTGCAGGGCTTCGTCAGGGCTAAAACGTTGAAATGTTTAAGCGTGCAACGTGGGGCGAAACGTTGGCTCAATAAAATAGTATAATTATCTACTATTTGAGTTTTTTTGACCGCACCCGGACCATATTACATTCATCTATACACACGGTAAATCAATAATCTTCCAGTACCAACATTTATCTGTTATGGCTAATAAACTATATCGATATTTTATTTTTCATTAAAATTCCAAGGCATGATCAATGTCAATAGAGATATAAAGGAATGATCTGTCGAGGGTTTATGTAACGAATTGATAATTCTGGAAAAAATTATCGATAAACCTTACCATGTACAATTTTACAAAAATGTTGGTCGTTTGCTAATTGCATATGAGGGTTCAGTTGACACTTTAATCTAGATTATAATGGAACCTACAATTGTAAAAAGGAACCAACCTATATTTTTGTGAAATTGTATTTTATAAGCAACTTCTTTCATTTTTTCAATTCACAACATAAACTCTAGACTTACGATTTCCCTAAATCACTGTTGGATCTAGGTGTAACTTGGGTTTAGGTTGCAAAATGAAAAAATATATTTTGATATACGTTAGATTCTTATTTTTTCTTGAAAAAAGGCTATCCTAGAAGGAGATGTGCTTAGCACCAATGAAACTCTGTCAGGCATTTACCAGCCAAATGAAGGACCAGTTATTTAAGTTACAGAAGGTTAATGTGCCACAGGAGAAAATAAGAAACGAATCAATACTGGAAGTCAAGGGTATATGAGCATTGCTACTGGCACTTAAATATTGAAATAATTTTATAGAACATATTCGGTCCGCAATAAAATAAATTTTAATATGTTTTCTAGGCTCCTAACAGAGTAAGAAGGCCTAATCAGAATATTAATTAACAAATGTAATTTACAAAAACATTTATCAGTTGTGACGAGGCAATTATGACTGACCAATAAGAAGAGATTTCATAAAGAATATTTCGTTAGTATTGGTTCACAATAAGTCCAACCAAGGTTACCTAAGATTGGTCTGCCATTCACCTCTCCTACCTAATGCCTGTTCATTCCCGACAGTAAAATTTCTTGAGCCGCTACAACTTGGTGCTATGGACGTATACTCCAACAATGGATGATTTTCAGTACAAGCCATTAGTAGTTCTTGGCTGGAAACATGGCAGCATGATGCTTTCAACTAACAAGCGTTCAATGCAGGAAAGCGATTCGTTGATAGCATCAAGTAGAAACGGGTTTTTCAAAAATGCCTGTATTTGATAGATTGTTTAATTAAATTAATTTTAAATATTCAGCGAAAATAAATAATGTCATGTGGCCAATAAATTATTCAAGACAATAGATATTATATTAAAAGAACCATTTAAAAATTTACATAAAAATTAAGTTTATTTTTTAATATGCATTTATTCAATATATTGCAGGGTATATAACTCGTAAATCCGAAAAAAATTAACAATTTGATTTTATTTAAATAAAATTAAAAAATCAAGGTATTATGCTAGGAATATCTTGTTACAACAATCGTTTTGTAGGGCTCCTATGTAGTTATTATTTACTTCGAGAATTCTTTCGAAATGCAATATTCTTATATAATTACAAGTTAACCTAGAATTAATTGTAAACTAAGTAAAACGTTTCCAATTTTGTTATTTTGTAACTGTACATTGTACTAAATTGCGTTTTTATCATACAACAGGAATAGTAAATGTAACAAAAAAGTTTTTGAACTATTCCAGGTCACAAACACTGGGGGTTTATTTTATACAAGAAAATATTTTATATGAAAAAGATTTACTCATTTTTGATTCAATATCTTCAAAACAGTTGAGCGCACCATAAGAAGTATTTTTTTTTTTTAAATGGAGTAAATTTGCTAGTATTTGAGCCCAAATAGAACTCCTTTCTATTTCTTTCAACATTTCCTGAGATGCGGTTATTGAAACACCAATATATTTCTCCAAATAAAGTGGAACGACAATTTTTTAGTATATTCCGGAAAATGTCATAAAAATACTATTCCTCGGAAAATAATCAACATAAAATACTTTGTGGTGCATTTAACGAGCTTCAAATGTAACGCTTTACGTTCAATATTTTCCGAGATATGATTTTTTAACACGAATATTTTTTCCAAACAACTATCTACCAATTTATAATCAGTTAAAATAATAAGGAAGATATTCAATTTAGGACTATAATTTATAGAATTGGATATTAATATTTCAATTTAAGTCAAATAAGTATCCAATTAAGTGATATAAAACAAAAGTGTTATTATAAATTATAAGGGGTGTTATAAAAATAAGTCTACATGTAGCAGAAAGTGATGTAGCGTGATATTAAGGCCATCCTGAAATTTCAGACGTTAATTAAATTATAACTTTAAGGGCACCGTTTTAACAGGGGAATTGCCAACGAAAATTTCATTTCAGCGTCAACTGAGGGGAGTAGAATATTTTTTCTAAATACATCCAATATACCAGGCTTTAATAATATAAGAGCATGAATGAGTAAATTGGTCAATTACTGCACTCCTTCAAACAATTTTTTTTAGCGAAAATATATAAAAACTCATAATTTTTCTGTACTAAAAATGTTTAATAAACGTATACAGATTTATTCAAAATAAATTTTTTTTTTTTTGTTTAAAAAAGTTAACTGAATATAGGAATCTTGTTAATTAAATATGTAAAGAAGTTTATTAAATATAGGAATTTTTTTAATTTGACAGAGTTAAGTTTATTGAAAATAGGAAACTAGATAAGTGTCCATTAAAATTTTTTTTTGAAATGCACTGACATTGTGGATATTAATTTAGACATCAACGAAATCAAATCTATCTCCATTCAGGAAAAATCTTTTCAATACAATAAAGGAAAAAAAACTTCCAATCTATAATTCCAGTAAATAATTTATTAGCCTACGTTTCCAATATTCAAATATTATTAAAATAAAAAAAGACAAGATCAAATAACTCAAGACAGCACATCTCACATTAAATTCCGAAAACGACCCATTAACTTCAGAGAGCAAATCACACC
Source organism: Halyomorpha halys (assembly GCF_000696795.3). Lineage (NCBI taxonomy): Eukaryota > Metazoa > Arthropoda > Insecta > Hemiptera > Pentatomidae > Halyomorpha > Halyomorpha halys. The sequence continues at coordinate 35,898 of NW_027116653.1, read as the reverse complement.
AAGATATATCAACACATACCCAACTACTTTAATAATCCATTAATTCATCTATAATCATTCAAATTATCTTTATCCTAAAAATAGTTTTTAAACTTTGATTTAAATAAATTTTCGATTAACAGTTGTGTAATACTAATTGTTTAATATAACAATTGGCTTTGTACTAATATTAGCAATAATATTATTAAATTGTTCATTAATATGCTCATTAGTGATAATAAGTTCGTTAACATCTAATAATGTTACACGAAATTAATAAATAAATTTAAATTATTTACAGGCTGTATGATAAAATGAAAATAATATTTCAGAACTTTCAAATATAATTTTAATAATTAATTAATTATTAAATGATCATTGCAGATTGATCTAAATGTAAAGAATGCATGCCACAGTAGTTCTCGTTAATCTTTCATATTTCCTATTTCCTTTTAGCTTTGATAAATATTGATATTTTTAAAGTTATAAAATTAGGCTGATAGTTATTAGATGAGTTTTCAGAATTATTGCATAATTAGACAATGAACTTTAACTGGATTCATTGACTAACTTTTAACATACATTTTTATTAAACAAAAAGAAGAAGGAAGAAATAACAAATTCTGAGGAATACCAATTAAGGGAAGAAAAAGGCATGGATTTCCAGAAATCTACTGGATTCGGCAAAACAAAAAGCTCAAATTTTCTACCTAACGATGGAGTTCATAATGAAGGGATACGAACAAACATTCATTATTTAACTCAACTTCTCTCTGTCTCACTTGTGTCGTTATTTGTATTAGAGAAGTTTTAATTAAGTTCAGCTCAGAAGATATAAAGCAAATCAGAGGGTGATTGTATGTTTCAGGTATTGTGAAATCGATTCTCTACTTGGGTACATTCCTTCTAATTTATTGAAAGGAACAAATAGCTGACGTTTATAAAAGCACTTATTATAATACGTCATTTCTAAGCCACGATTGGTATTGTGGGCATCAATAAATCAGTTAACTTCGTATAGTTAAGTTCAATATACTAGGTAAGTTTATTGATAAAAAATACATGGCCATGCAATAGATATAGATTGCTATAATGTTAAAGAAGAATAATTAGCAACAATATTTAGATTCCTGAAAATGTTTTCCATTGTTAGGGCAATAAGAAATCAATTGGACTTAGATAACAATCATGGATTTTTTAATTGATTCACTCCGTCAATTAATAATTATATGGTTGCATGGGAAAAACAAATAAAAAAAACTCTTGCATATAAAACACAATTCCCAGCCATGCAGCAAGAGAAAGTGGACCACTGGATCCGCAGCATGAAACCATCAATAACAAACAACAAAGACACTCGTCTTTAGCACAAAACTGGAGTTTCACCTTTCTTTTCTACCGTTTGAGACATTTTCGGTCCATTTCTGGCAAGTAGTAACATGATTTTAATTTTAAAATAAAATCAAAGGAAAGATAAAGGAGCAAGAGTCATAATCATGACAATCCATCCTTCGGAGAATAATGAATGAACCTGTTAAACAAACAGACAATTATAGAACAAGAATGGCACTTTATTAAATTTTTCTGACTTTACTTCCTTAATGTTTTAGAATCAACCTATAACAAAAAAATACACAAGATATAGTTTTATCATTATGATTATTCCTTATTTTTATGATGCTGTTACATTAAAATGCTAGTTACACCTAAAGATTAACAGTATGGTTCAGAGAGATTTTTTGACGAAAAACATTGAATGGAAGGGATATAGGTCTAAATAACTGTAAAAAGAGGCGAGTTTGTGTGTTTTAAAATTATTTTCTAGACTTTTTTTGCCAATAAATATGGATGAAATTGGTTCAGGAAATTCGGCTTTCGACTCCGCATCAGGAGTAACATTAAGTATTTAGTGGAAGATTATTGATTGACCGTTTTTTTTTTTTTATTTATTTATTTATTTTGTTTTTATTATATTTATTTATATTTTTTTTTTTATATTTCTTCTCCCCCTATTATGTATATTACCATTTATTGTTCACCTAATTTAAATACTTTTTTTACTATGTTTACTTTACGAATTATTTTCGTTATTTTGGCATATCTGCCGTCCCCACTCCTCCCAATACCAACGGTCACTTTATTTTTGACTGCCGTCTAAACAGGTATGCATTCTGTCTAATCATTCGTTTGTGTTTTTTTTTTGTTTTCTTTCTTTTTACATCTCTTTATTTGTATTTTCTTTAATATTTCTTCTCTTATCTATCTGTTACTATTACCCTTTTCATTTACTATTTACAACCTTTAATTTTTCTTATTATATCTTACTTTTTTACATTTTATACCCCTGTTATTTTACACTTATGTTTTTTTCTCTTTTTTTTTTTCCTTTTGTAACTATGTGTTTGTATCTTTTTTAGCCCTGACGAAGCCCTGCAACGTGGGGCAAAACGTTGGCTTAATAAAATAGTATAATTATCTACTGTTTGAGTTTTTTTTTTTTTACCGCACCCGGACCATATTCCATTCATTAAGTATTTAGGGTTGGTGGCAATAACATTTTAATTTTGGCACAGTGTTGCACCATCCAGCCGGATGAGATTAGGCCATTTTTTTTTTCATAGTTGACTTCAATTCAGTTGTTGAACCATTTCTTCTTAAAAATTGACTATTTTTACTTGGATTAAAAATGTGTAGTGAAATAATTACACACTCTTAGACCAGACTCATTGTTTTTAATTTTTAAAAAAATTTATTTTTCATTAGAGGCCTCGAAAATAAATCTGTCCAAGCAACAAATGGTCGTTACACCTCTAATAGAATAGTCCATTATTTGTATTAGTTTCTTCTTCTCGATATATTCTCGCCTCTTTTTATGGTACAGGAGTATGAAAACACTCTATTGGATAAAGAGAAAAAAATATATAAAAAACATTTAATATTATACTAGATTTTTTTTTTTTTTATCGAAGATAAAATACGAGTCATTGTAACACTCTAATCCACAATATATTTTCCTAGAAATACAGGAAAGAAATTTCAACGATGTATTTTAATTTATTTTATACCCCGGGAATATAAGTGGAAGGGAAAAATATTGATATGTTTTGATAAGAGAGCTTGATATGTTTTCAGATTAGAAGTCAGAAGTTTAAATAATTTTTAAAAAATCGAGATTTATTAATACTGATAAACGGATATTTTCGAGTTAATAATTTAAAACATTTACTGTAATTTTCGCTAAATTTGAGGTTTACCATATGACATGAGACACTTGTCTGATGTGGTTTACGAATGACAGTTAATAAAGCTCTACATTGGCCTAGCCAGATCCCATACTTAGGGCTTGATATGGACATGGAGTTAACTTTACCATTATATATTGCAATAAAGTGAATATTTGTGCTTTAAATTCTGCGTTCCGTCCATATTTTAAATAATTACATTCCACAAAGCCCTCATTTGACTCATAGAGCCCTGTTTCGTAATTAGTTAGCTAAAAGCAATAGTTCATAAATACAAGTAGACAAACTACAAAGTACAAGCACTAATTCCCCTATAATAGTTGCTTCGTGATGGTAATGACTATTAGTGATATTGTATGAGTTAAAATCATAAGTCAACACTGCACAATCCAGTAAAATTGTATAAACTATAAGACTAATAGTATTAGTTTATACTTTTCAATGAAACAGGGCCTTGGTGACAATGATGGTAAAGATTTATGGATTAAATAAAGTGAGAAATTTATAAATATCTAAAAAAAATATATTAAAGTTCAATTAGGAACTTCATATATTATATACAAGTTTAGAAATATATTCTTAATATTTTCTATAAGTTAAAAATGGCGGTTACCAAAACATGAAAAAAAATTGTTTTCGTTTAATATTTGAAAATAAAAAACGGCGTTACAAAAAAATATATTCATTAAAGAACAAAGGATTTAAAACTTTCTTTCTAGACCCCAGAAGCTTTTTGCCATATCTGTACCGCAATAACTCATGAAAGTTCAGGGGGTTTAAGATACTTTGTAAGGATATATTTTTTAAATAACGTTTATAAAAGGAGGTTTGATAACGCTAAGATTTTTCCCCACTTCATCGAGGCTGGGTGTGGCTCATCAGGGTTTCTGAACGCACAGGGTTAACTCAGGGATACAGTAATAAATAATTTCTGATACGGTGAGATTCAAAACTAGGTCCCGAGAGACAGTAGTGCCTTACTCATTGAGCTACCCCTCTCGCACTTTTTTTTCACCATTTGTCACCGTCCTTATAGATATATTATAGTCCCTATAGATTAAATATAGAAATATTTAAAGAAACATAAAATGAAGACCTTGAAGTGGGTCTTTAGCCATCATAAAGCAAGTTTCTCACATAAGTTGTTTTTATTTTTTTTCACAGATATTTACTCTAGAATAATGATTTACTTTGATGTGTATAAACGAAAAATATTTTTTCTAAAATTAAAACCTTATGAAAAAATATTTCAATGTGCATATTGTGCACAAAAATATATGGAATATAGCGGATTAAATTTCCTTTCTATGCTTTACTATGGAAAATAATTTTAGAATTTATAACAACCTTATATAAGAAAATAATCTCTTTTTTTGTGTATGAAAATATTTAGATATTACAGACTGGAAAATGGTGAATGATAATTTAACGATACTTTCATACTAATGGTCAGAATCACAATTCGAATCTTAATCATCTGGGCCTATAGCTCCCTTGCTCAGCCTCCACTGGTTTTCAATGCCAGTTAAGCGGTTAAGAGAAGCACTGGAATCTCCTGGAGTCCTACTCTCCACTCATGGCTTCTTGGGTTAAGCGTAAATATTGTGTATAAGAATGGATTTTTTAAATACAAATCATTTTACTTATTCAATATTAAAGTAGTAAATTTAATAATAAATATTAATATTATTTAATGTCAATTTAATATTAATGAATTATTTTCCTATTTATTAATTTATATTGTTTTATTACGATTATTATTATTAATTTTAGTTTCCTTTCATATTTTTTCGATATGGTTTATCAAATAATTTAACATATATTGGCCCCTAAATAAATAAATTATAATTAATTTCTTGTCAAATTCCAGGCCTTCCAGTTCCTATTACATAAATAGTTTCACACTGAATTCTAATCCTGATCTTTAAAATACTTTAATTTGTAAATTAATGATCTCCTGAAAATCAATTTGGAGAGTTACACATCAGTTTACTGAATTCATAATCAACAATGGATTTCCCCGTAATAGGTAAAAGAAATCTAAAACATGCAAAAAAGCTTGAGTGGATTTTGATGGACAAGCAAATTGTCCGAGTCCATTTGAATTATTTCAGAAACCAGCAATCTTGCCGTCACTTAATTCACCCTTTTTATCTTCTTTACTGGAATACTTTATGCTCGGGAGTTGAATTAGACATTACAACAAATTGAAAAACATCTGAATGAAAGCAGCTTACTTTAATTTATAAGAAAAACTTACCTTGACCGTTTTTTATTCTTCGTCTGAGAGAAATTAATAATGATAATTTTATAAATTAACGACATTAATATATCATAAAAACATATAAAGCTTTCAATTTTAAATATACATATCACCTACACAAACAAATTTCGTCTAATATGTTGAGTATCTCATGAATAAACAACCTGGATGCAATAAAATATATAAGTATAAACCCTCTTCGGTCGAATAAAGTATACAATTTAAAAAGCACATTTTAAAGACGTCATCTTTTTAACTTTTTATGTTATGAAAGCAAAGGATAATTTTTTTTAACAAATAAAACTAAATCTATGATTTATTCGAAAATGCCTCTTCTAAAAAGGTTGAAGATATTTCACAAAACACAAGAGCGAAATATTTCTTTTAAAATCTGGTCACGTTCCTGTTGATATGACAGAGTGAGAGATAAACTTTGTATAAGCTTTGCTAAACAGAACAAAGTTATCAGGAAAACGTAACAGACAATGGCTTTAAATAGTTAACGGTACACAAAAGAATAATAACTGAAAAGCGAAGAAAAGGAGAGACAAGAGAGAAAACCTTGGTAAATACATCGTGCGTCTGACAGTAAAATTCAAAAGCCAGGCAACATTTTAACCGTGTTTTACCTTGAATTTAAATCAGGCCTGAACGGTATGCTTGGTCGGGCGTACATTATTCATGAATAAAATATTTCAGAAAATGTACGGTATATATGTAAATATAATATAAGTTAACTTATTAGAACAATTATTTATCACGCGTGTGTTGTATATATTGCAAAATTAAGAGAAGAAATTGATATACTTAATTCATATTGAATATAAAAATTATTTATTAATATGTAGTGAAAACAGAACTCAACTTCTTTCGTTAACCCGTGACTGCAACTTTCGAATACAATTTTAATAAATGGTCACTGATCCAAAAGGAATTCGTTTATGTTAATAACTTAACATATTCAAAATATAAATATATACAATAAATGGAGATTTACCTTGAATAAGTAAGTTTACTTTTAAAATTCAATAATAATGTAATTTTCTCTTATTATAAACCTTTTATAATAAATTTATAAAAAGTTACAAGAACTAAACATTAAATACCATTAATATAAAACTTATATTATTTATTAACTTTAAAGTTTTTAAAAATCCTGATAAGAAAAAACAAATGCAAGCATTGCAATAAATTATCTTTAAACATTTTTGAAATATCACTTTCAAAAATCGCATTAACTACCCAAAAGTAGGCTGAATTTAAACAAATTAGGTAAAATTAATAAAAGAAAAAACATTTAAGACATGTCGGAGAAATTGCGTTTTTAATCACTTTCAAGTAATTCAAGGGAAAAAAACAATTTAATTTACAACTCAGAGGATTCAATTGGGCCAAGAGGAGATTGAAAAGCTCTAAATTGGAACCTTCAGTGGTGAAAAGCCAATTTAGAAGAGGAAAATACCCCGGCACACATGGGATTCGGGGAATACCCCATTCCAGAAAGTAATACTTTTTTTTAATGTATGAATAATTTTTTTTTTATTTGACTCACTTTGGATTGATATTTACACTAAACTATATTGCAGTATTCCACAGACAATAAAGCATTGAGAAAAACATTACCGTTTGAGGAAATCGGAGTGGAAAAACGTATCGCAGAAATTATTGGATTTCTTAGTGTAGTTAACATATCCTATAAAATCGTTAGACCCATTCAAGCAAACATATAAATTAAATAAAATTACTATTTATAATAATTTCTATAAGACAACTTAAATGAAACATTATATTTTAATAACTTTATTATAAGATTTTTGTTATTGAGTTTACAATTGGAAAAGGTTTCCACTTCCAGATGCTCCATTGAATCTACTGAGGAAAAGGAGGAAACTTGTCTCGGCCTTTCTACCTTTCGAAAAATAACCTCGTTAATTGAGGAAAACCTGCGAGATCTTTAAGCCCTACGTCAAGGTCAAATACAGTCAAATCAAGGGAAGAGTTTTCGGGGTTGAAGAACAAAATAAGAACTAGAAAATTAATAGATTTTAATTTGATACCTTTCTTAAACAATATTAATACATTATTAATTGATGCAATATTTATTGAACAAAAAAAATTCGCTTGAATCTTAATTATTCAGGATATCCTGTACGTAGTTAGGTTTAAAATTAGTAAAGTTTTCCCCGAAATTATGCGCCTCTATTGGTTCCTTAAATTTGTGTTGTCTCTCTTTAGGCGTTGTGGTATAACCTTCTTCTTCGATCTTCCCATTTAAGTCTGAGAATGACAAAAAAAAAATGGGTTTAATCTTTCCAATACAAATCTGATGTGGAAGATTGTTTATTTTCTAAATTGTTCCTAGACTACAAGCAGGGACCTTGGATAGAGTAAGTTTTTAGTTAATTTTGTTATTTATTCTATAGGTATATAATTCTCGAGTATTGGAACTCAAACGTCGGGTTAAACAACAAATAATTGATTCAATAGGGTTTTTTCCTACAAAATTATAGTTTACCGTAGGTACGGAGCATGTTTTGGATTGAGTGTTTTCGTGTGAATTAATTTGTAAATTCATAATGTATAAAATGTATTGAGTGTTTCATAGCTTAATTGTATTTATTCATTACACTTACATTCAGGATAAATAACCTACGATATGTACCCTGGAGTACACACAATATTTTAACATAAAGGGAATATTTTAGAAGATAGTCCGGGTGATGGTCAATAAAGGTACCAAGTATTATAAAAAACTATTTAATGTTAACCAGCGTTTAAAATAAAAGGAATATTTGCTGCCAAGACCACTATCCATTGCCGTAAATACTTGTCAAAGATTAAACATTTAATAATTATGAAACTTATCGGAATGAATTTTCCTGATTCATTTCATTTTTAGGATATCGATTTATCTTACGATAAAAATCAGTTTAAAAATAACAATAAAAAATACTGTTTCCACCATTTGTTGAGGAATCGTCTTGATCAATCCATTGTTGTTTGCTGAAGTGTCGGGACAGCTTAGATAGATTGCTTTAATGTTACTCTGTCTAGTGCCAATCTCTTAAACTCACTTGGAGTGAATTCTCTTTCCCTTGCCAGGATCAGATTTCAGCCTCACTCAACGGATTATCTTTACCTGCTTCCCATTCTCAGTTCATTAAAGACTTTAGACATATTTAAAAAAACCTTTCTATTATGGTTAGTAGACATGATGTGAATTAAAAATTTCTTCATCAAGTCCTTATATATTTTATATAAATATGAGTGGATGAACCGAGTCTTGAAATAAATTTCATACGTTCTTTAAAATCTGAACAGGCATTCGGATGCCAGTTGTATGTTATAAATTAACATTTTTTTTTTTTTACCTGACCTCCTTCCTGGTCATTTCTGACATACGAGGGAGTTAATTAGAGTTGACCAACCTATTCTATCCAGGGTGGGGTGCCAAGTTTTTGATTTGGTAGGTCCGCCACTCAATGAAAAATGTCAACGCTCTAGGCCGGATTCGTACCGACACTGCCCGCAAATCTCAGATTAATAAGAACTTCACCTAAGGACCTGAGATATGGACAGCCCTAAATTAGCTCTTATGAAACAAGTTATGTAGTACCAGCTCAAAGACAGGCAATGTTTGTTTTTTAGTGGTAGCAACTTTTCTTGAATGTTTTAAGAAGTCAATAATAAATTCATATTAAAAAAAATAAAAGGATTTACTACAATATTTATTTTAAATATTACATGTGTTATTTCCTTAAAGTATTATTAATATTAAGGCAATCCACAGCGAAGGTGATGCCTGATGTGAAGGGTCAAGTTTTTCATTTTGTGGGACCACCACTTCATGAAAAAAGTCAACGCCCCAGGCCGGATTCGATCTAGCGCCGCCTGCATATCTCAGAACGATTGACCTAGGCCTAACCACCTGAGCCACGGACGGCCCCTAATACGTATCCCGTCCAAGGACATCGGCTATAGCAACGTCCCGCTTATAAAGAGTTCCCGGTTAAATGCTTGGTTCAAATATATACATTACAGGAAAAATAGTACTCAAAACGACGACATAAACTATATATGTACTTAGGAGGTACGAGTGATTACCCTTCTTCCTGTGCCTTAATCTGGGATCACGTTGTGGTTTTCCAGGAGGTCTGAATCCATATCGTATCAGAAAACAAGCTGTCACCACTAAATTTAAAATTCTTATTTGAATATATTTTAAATTTAAAATACTCGTTTGAACATTTTTTTTATTAATGTATATCGAAGAGAACATTTAAATGCATTTTTAATAAGATTTATTTTTAAAAAAGTTACACTGAGTACCAAGTTGACATTCGTCTAATAGAGTCCATCCTTCTAATCGGTCTAATTAGTGTTAATTTTACTAATTGTTTACGAAAATAAAAATTGTTATACCATAATATTGATAAGGAGATCAAAAACAGCCTTAGTAATTGAGCTGTTCCATAGATATATATTTATATATTCGTATTTTGATTGATATTTATTTTCATATCCATCTTGTATTCTTAATATCCATGAAGAGAATGTTGGATTCACAAATAAATAATTAAAATGCCATCACAGGTATACAAAGGTAAGTAACTCTCTTAATGATATTATTTTATATTAAAATTAATATTTGATGTGTAAATAAGAGGACTCAGCAAAATTATCAAGAGCTGCTTTAAAGAAGCCAAAACAACCTTAGTAATTGAGCTGTTCTATGGATTCTCTGGAAAATAAATTCTATAGTCATTCAGGGTCTATAGGAGACGGTTTTTCTAACGTTTTCTTTAGGAATTTTCTACATTATTTTTCTTTTCTTTGTATATGAGAAAGCTTTTCTATTTTATTTTTCCTATCAATAGAACCGTTACATTAATAACCGTGCATATTTTAGTCAAGTTGCGTGTAATTTTGACACGCTGGATGCGTAAAAATGTCTAACCTGTATCAATGGCATGACTTTTTTAATTTATTAAGAAATGCCTTGGAATTATTTTCAGCTAAGTTAAGAGAACACCATTAAAGTGATTCAAAGGTAATATATTAATTTTAAATATAAATTAATGATAATATATTCACATCATATAAATAATTGAAGTCATATTTTGTAGAAGCAGAGAGAACCAGATCTTGGTTGTTAATTCAGATAAAGCAGACGGCAACCAGCTTCTCCTACCAACACGAATTAATATAAATACATTTCTGAGAAAACTTTAACGGTCCGTGGTTATAATAGAGCTATGTGTTAACACAACAGATGGGCTCTTCTCAGAAATAATGCCTCTCCGGCGAGGAATTAACATAAATCAACATAACGAAAATAATTTATAAAATTTTCTGACTTGGCAAACGTGGTGATGGGATAGGGCAATCATACTGAAATATGGGAGCTTCCTGTACGCAATCATTCAGGGGGTCGTGAGACCATACAGTATATGTCAGTCTGAAAAATATCCAGAATAACTTGTGCCTCATATAAAAGATGAGGGAATCTTTAAAATCTAAATAACGATTAATTAACAGAAAGGTTGTTTTAATACTAATTTTTATTCTCTGAAATAGTGAACAAACGTAGGGAACCTCCTTCCTAACCAGACATAAGAGATATTTTAAGACATATTAAATCAAAATATGACTTCACTTATTTATAAATTGGGAATGTTCGAAACTCTAAATGTATAAAACTTAAATATAAACAATATTTGAAGATATTTTTGGAATATTCAAAATTAACTGAAGACCAAAATTTCTGTGAATTCGTATTTGAAATAAATGTTATATCTTTTCATTTATTTTATAATTATGAGAGATAGTTGACCGTGGATGAAGAACGAGGAGACGATGGTTGGGGGTGCGGTCAATGATAAACACAAATAAGTTGGATTAACCTATTTTATTGTGCCAACGTTTCGGCTAGAGTTTCTAGCCTTCTTCAGGGCTAAGAACAGAACAAGATAACAACCACAGTAAGTATAGAAAAATAAAAAAAGAAAAAAGAAAGTATAAACAGAATAATTTTACACATAGAATGAATAATTTTACAAAATAGAATTAATAAAATGAAGTGATGGGAGAAGCGGGAAATAAAATGTATACATAGGCAATTGAAAAAGTGGGTAAAATATCATAATTAAGGAAATTAAATAAAAATGAAGTTATATAATGCAAAGAAGTATGAACATATTAGTTATTAATAATTTAAAAATTGAAATATGAAAAGAAAATGAAAATTGAGAGGAAGAAAACATAAGTAACAATAATAGTTGATAAAGAGGCAAAATATAAGTAAAGTATACCAAGAAATGAATAGAAAAAAAAAATTCTGAAAACACCAATAATAATATAGTGAACAAAACTTATAACGCGGGTAAGGAAAATGGATAAAAGTGGAGAAAATAAGGGGAAAGAGTAAAATAAAGAAAGAGGAAATAAAATAAAAAAAGAATAAAAACGAACCTGTTAGCTCGAAAAATTTTATTTTATATAATTATTCTATTTATACTTTCTTTTGTTATTTTTCTATACTAACTGTGGTTGTTATCTTGTTCTGTTTTTAGCCCTGAAGAAGGCTAGAAATTCTAGCCGAAACAATGGCACAATAAAATAGGTTAATCCAACTTATTTGTGTTTATCATTGACCGCACCCCCAACCATCTTTTCCTCGTTCATTTATTTTATAATTTAAAAATTTCTTTGATTATATTTATTTTCTTTTAAACAAAATAAGTTCTCAATCAGCGAAGTGTTATCTGTACTCATGATGAGTATGATAAATCAATTATTTATTTATATGTGAACAAAGGTACTTGTTCAAATAAATGAGGAGTGGTTACAATACAAAAATAGACAGATAAATCATAAAATAAAATTATTGGAATCTAAAAACTAAGTAAGCTGTTTTCAATTAACAGTTTTTAAGCACAGAAATAATTTTAAAAACTAATAACGACAAGTTGAACCATTCATAATTGTTTATATTTTGCTTTTTAAAACGAAAATACAGCTTAGAGAGAAGTATTTAAGGAAATTATTTTTTATTATAAAAAAATCAACGTACTCTCTAAAAAAAAAAAATAGTACAAGAAATTATTTTATTTTGTCATTAATTATTTTTTATAAGAGTTAATAACAAACCATGAAAAGGTTTTTCGGAAATTAAAAAGTATAAAAAATGAAAACTTAAGAGTACACCAATTTTTGATCCTCTAGTCTCCAGCTAATAGTGACTTTGGGGTTAATTCTAAAGGAACAAATATATATAAACCTTAGAGCCCTAACACACTGGAATAATTTTACCCGGACGGTTTCTCTCCAACCCCTCCCCCCCCAAAAAAACGACAACTGTGTTTACTTGTATGAGCTAATGGAGGTTTACTAAAAATTTTATCGATTATAAAATATATGATAAGAATATAATAAATATGGGGGTGGGAATAAAGTACAAAATAATAATTACTGAAATGCCATCTTGAACATATTCATTCCTACATTCAGCCTGGGAATCTCCGAAGCGAATTTGTCCCCTCCCCCTCTTCACTTGAGAAGGAAAAAGCAGGACTCCTGAAGATCCTGGCGCTTCTTTCTCTACTGTGTCACTGATAGTTGAAAATATTAAAAAAAAAAAAAGACAGAACAAGTAGAATACGTAATTTTGAGATTTTATCTCCCTTTTCGGGCATAAAATAAACAAAACCAAGTTTAGGCTTAGATTGTGATGTAGGATTTATAGGGAAATATTTTCAACTAGCCTATGTAACTGGTCCTTCTAAAACCCGCTTCCTCCAAAAACTCTACTTTTTGTCACAGGGAGGGTTCCCCCACATCCAAACCAAAGCCCTTTAACTGAAAATCTTCTTTCGCTTAAGTCCTCGGAAAACTTTTCTCGCAAGCTAAGAATATATTTTATAGAAAAGTCCTATTTCACTCTTATCTTTTGTTCTAGATTATTTGTTAGGAACTAAGTGATAGAATATCTACATATCTTGTTAAGCCTTCCGTATCCAGGCAGCAACACTTCTTAAGAGCATTTGGAGTTTTCCCTCTAGCAGTTCAGCTTTGTAGTTCTTTATAACAATAGTAATATTATAATCTCTCTTTATGATATAAATAATAATATAAAGTAGGTATAAAACTAACCCATATCTCTCTTTTTTTTAAAGCGTAATCCAATACTTATTTCCATAATAGCATATTAAAAGCATACCATTAATTAAGGGAGCTTGCCGTAAGTAAATCCCTATAACGCTACATCCCCCTCCTAGCAGTTTTTTGAGGAGAGTTAATAATTACGTCATTAAGCTTCAAACAAGGAATACTTATTTTCATCCAAAAATGTCCAGATCAAAAACAGGACGCTCAAATAGCATTTATCGTAATTGAAGCCTAAAATAAATAGCTGGGTCTTCCCCCTCATCTTGCTTCTTAGATGGGATTTAGTTCTCTAGTACATCAGGCTTTAGAGCTCAAACTAAGAAGAGAACTCATGACCTTCCACAAAATAACAAATTAGAAGAACACCCTAATTGGCAGGTCAAGGGTGTATGTTAAGACGGAGCTTACTAAGAATCATTGCAGTACTAAAAGCCTCTTAAGGGACTTTATAATTCTATCGTTTACGTTTTGATTTTTTTTTTTTTTATACCATTATTGAAAATGATTTCTGATCCTTATAATTGATTGTATGATAAAATAAACAGGTCCCTTATATTTTAGTATAACTGCGCATATCCGGAATCGTATAAATTTAGAATAACAGGCTTTTTAAAAACTAATTTCATAAATTGTTGAAGGAATCCCTAGGAAATTTGGGTTTGAGAGAATTATGTTGACATTAAGTTATGGAATGTGTTTCCAGTTTTAAGATTTATTAATAAATAAAATTCTTTATAATAAAAAAAACATTTCAACATTATAAAAGTTTTCATTTTGACATTCAACATATCTACAGGGCTCATATAATATACATATCACCTATATATTAAGTTTTATATTGCATCTAAATTTTTGCTTAGTATAAGAGCTAAACTAATATTGGAGTACTTTCTTTTCTACTAATGGTTCGAAGGCTGCTATGTCGGAAACTAAACCATACACCCTACACCGCCATTGCTGACTTAAGACAAAAGGAGTCCCTCACGGACAATATTTGATAATTAGGTTTCTTAAAAGAGTCACTTTGACAATGAATTTGGCTGATAAAACCTTTCAGCTGACACAAACATCAATAAGATAATCAATAAAATAGATTACCGAAATTTATTAAACTTTCAAATACATAAGACTATTTAAATAATACATTATTTCGATATAATTACGTCAAATTCTCATTGTCATTGGTCAATTATGATACAAATGGGCCTAAGAGTAATATATCATACGAATCTTGTGATAATAATAATTCTTTAATTAGAATAAAATAAATAATCTATTTAACCAATAATTTACTATCTGATTCTTACTTCATTGTTTCAAATATTAATATTTTAAATATAATATAAATATAGAAAAAAAAAATATAATTTTGGTAATTATTTCATCCGAAAATGATTTTTCAGTGCAGACATAATTATTACAATACTTCATTAATGATATTATTAACCGGTTAATAAACACGAGCAGGAAAACTTAAAATAGATTGCCCGTTAAAGGAGTTGAAAAGAAGTTTAAGATGTTTAGAAGTTGGGTCATTAATAATCATCAGAATAATTTATTTTAATTCTAGTCATTGCAGTCACGGTCTGTTACTCTTTTGCCGCATCGAGTTATTTATAGTATATAATATTAATACTGGCATAAAAAAAACAATAAAATAAACAATAACCTTAGAATAAATATAATTAATAATATTTATTCTAAGGTTATATAATAAATAATATTTATTCTAAGGTTATATTTTTTTATGCCAGTATTAATTGAGAAAATAATTGATCACACGCCGAGATATTAAAAATTTTAATATTTAAAAAAAAACACACCTAAAAAAAAATATTAATTAAATAAACCAGTAATAATAATTAAAATTAAAGATTAAGATCCCAAGTCTTATTCAGAGAACTGAGACATTTATATTATTAGAATAGCAAACGGAAAGGAATTAAAAAAAAAAAGCAGGGGCAAAAATAATATAGCGCACTAATTTTAAGAAGCACCAAGATTAGGAAGAATAAAAAAAAAAATCTTTTTTATCCCTTTGAACAAGTGGATTTTCTGAGAGTGTTTTTATAGCAACTGGATAAAAGACGGCAATAAAACCAACGCTTCATCAAATCCTTCTTAAAGGGCATTACCGCTTTAAATCATTGCTATTTTAAAATTTATTGGATAATAAAAACATGACAAAAAAATACAGAAAAATATTTAAAAGATAAACGTGCTATTAGCAAGAAAAATCTTAAAATTGCGACGTAGTATTGTTTAAATGAGTTTCCAAGAAACAATGTCTTTTTCAATCAGTAGTAATTTTCAAATAAAAAAAAATTAAATAAAGTGAGAGATACTGGGATAAAAGGATAAATCTGTAAGAAAGTATTTTAATGATGGATTTAAGAAATCCATGGTTGTTTTTCTAAGCTAGAGAATGTTATAAACAGGTAACTTAGTTCGGATACTTGTTACTTTATCTATATTTTCTTTAATCCCTTTAATATTAACATAAATAATCAATATTGAAAGAAGATAGTGGACAGTATGAAGTACATTGTAGGAGGATAATCCGGGTAGCGGTCAATAGAGGCATCAAAGTAGTAAAAGAAAACTATTTATTGTAAACTAACGTTTCGCCCCACTTTGCAGGGTTTCGTCAGGGGCATATGTAAAAACAAGATACAAACATTTTAGAATTGACAGAACAAACCTCTTTCCTCTCCCCTGTTTCTGTCACAAGGTGTTCCTCAGGGATCCTCACTTTCACCAACCTTTTTCTCCATTTATATCAAGGATCTTCCTGATTCCATTCACCACGCACAGTACCACCTATACGCAGACGATCTCCAAATCTATCTGTCCTTCCATCCCTCCGAAATGCTTGAGGCCATCCAAAAGATACAAGAAGATATTGACAGCATTAACGCATGGGCGTCTAACAATGATTTGAAGCTGAATGCCAAAAAACGAAGGCCATTCTTATTGGTTCCAAGCGCCTCCTTCATACCCTCCTTTACTGTCCTCTACTATTCCTTAACAACCAACTGATTCACTTCTATCCTACAATAAAAAACCTTGCTGTCACCTTTGATCAACACCTCTCCTGGAATAACCACATTTCTCAAATCACACGCAAATCCATAACTGTACTCAAACAATTCCTAAACTTCCGTAATTCCATTCCTCAGAACACAATAATTATAATAGTTGGTTTACAATAATTAGTTTTCTTTTACTATTTTGATACCTTAATTGACCGCCACCCGGACTATCCTCCTACAATAAATAATTAATGTGAAGTTAAATAAAAAGTAGGTAACTTTGCTCCTTAAGGGATATGTATTCCTGGACTGTAGTTAAAAGTTTCAAGTTGCTCAGAGAGGCACACCAGTATTAGTAAAGGGTGAGAAAGTGTCGGGAAGAAAAGTTAACCTACCACTAGGAGGTTGCAAAGTTCAGTTGAAAAATAATCTGGTATTTTTCTTTTACCAACGTTTATTAATATATAATTCTTCTCCGAGTATTAAGTCAAGCTATATTTGAATGAAAAACCATCAGTTATTCATAAAAATTTAAACTAATTTTTTTTATTTTACTCTTATATATTTTAGTGGTATTTTCATATTAAAAAAAAAGTCCAAAATCTGGTAAAGTAACCCACTGTTACGGTTGCATTAATTTTACAACATCTGATAACTCAATGAAACAACTAAACAAGAACTCGTATTTAAAGAAATATATTTTTTTAAAAGAAAAATACAATTCTACATAAACTGGAGAAAAGGAAAACAAAAAAAGGAGAGTGGAATCTATCAGTTTACGCAACACTGCCAGGAGTTACAAGGTTAGTTGCCACCAGTCATCATGTAAGGTTAACAATTGTAATTTTCGAGCATGTATTGCCAAATTTATAAACCCTATTGCCAATTTTTTTTTAAATTTAGGCAAGAAAATTAATCACATTCCTAAAATGTAATAAAACATTGAACCTTAATACAATAAGGGTAAAAGCTAAGTTTCAGAAACAACGCAATTTATACTGTGTTAGAACAAATAATTTAGACGTCTATTCCGTTTATTATCTCCATAAAACCGCAATTAAAAGTAACCAGGAATTTTAATGTACCGAAGTAAATGAAATATAATTAAATAAACCAAACAGGAAACACATTATTCTAAATCGAAAAAAAAGGGGGTTTTCTATTTGTTCTTTTTCAAA
This sequence comes from Halyomorpha halys, assembly GCF_000696795.3. Classification (NCBI taxonomy): domain Eukaryota; kingdom Metazoa; phylum Arthropoda; class Insecta; order Hemiptera; family Pentatomidae; genus Halyomorpha; species Halyomorpha halys. Next base: position 18,038 of record NW_027116653.1, on the reverse strand, counting down.
TACCTGAGAATTCTTCTTTATCTTCTAGTTACTAGCAAATTACATCACGGAATTCAAAAATATGGAAATTACCAATAGCAAAAATGTTAGCATTACATGTAACTTGATTTTAATGTTTGGTATAAAAGATCACATCCATGAGAAATTGATAACAAGTGTTTAAGAAAGGAGGTAAACTTTTCAATTATACTGTAAACCGTGGTTGAAGAATGTTACATACATAAATAATAAGTGCAAACTGTAATAATAAAGAAGATTGAAACATCCTTAATTTTTCAACATATGGTAGTATATGAAAAACAAAATTTAGGTTTATTGAATGAAAAAGTTCAGAGATCTAATAATAAGAATATGAAAGAAAAGAGTTATTTCTGTACATGAAATGTGCTCTAAATTAGATGATTTTATTTTAAAATTTTAATCCAAAAAACTAAATAAAATTAGTATGATTAGGACCAGATAAACCATAGAAAATCTTCCTGGTATACGGTATATCCATGATAATATTTTGTATTTGTGATATAATGCAGTATGAAGAAGTAAATTATGACACTCTTTTCATTCTATTTTAGTTCAGTTCAATTAATAAATATGATAGATGTATGAAAAAAAAACAACATTCACTTTTTTCATCTTAAAGAACGAATAGATGCAACACTGACGTCTTATCATTCCTGGCTTATCTAAAATTATCAACTAAGCAAAACACTGGAAGTGTGGAGATAAGATAGAAATGCTAACTACTTAAAGCAAAAGAGAAGAAATGCAGTAGAGTACTGTTAAGAACTTCAAGGATGGATCAGAACTAACACGATAGATACAACTTATATAACAAATATAACATAAGGGAATAAGGGTAATTTAATATTTTGTTAAATGTTATGATTTTAGACCAACTAGTTTTTGATCGAGAGGTTTAAGAGAAGATAGGTTATAGAGGTAAATTCTATTGGTTAGTTAAGTGTAGTTTTTATAATTAAAACCTCAACATTATTATTCTCTATAGATAATCAAATGCGATCTGGAGCCCTTCGGGGTTCACCCAGCCTCGTAAAGTAGGCACCATTAATTGGGAAATAAATCTGGCGATCGAGCCTAATTCTAACCAAATCACCTCCTGGCACAACTGTTGGTCAAGTAACAGTACGTACAAAGTATTTCACCCCCCTGACCTGTTAGGTTTATGTATATAAAGATTAAGGTTTCCATGAACTAAATATGAGAAGGGAAATCACAATCAATCTTTTTGCAATCATATCCTTTTTACAAAGCTATTTCCATTTATAAACAGTGAGTATCTTTGAGACGTGTAAATAATGAATTATTTGTAGAATTTTTTTTTTTTGCAAAACAAGCATATTTCATTAAATTTAAACTTTCTCGTTATCGAGAACTGTTTGTCGTAAAATTCAAGTGAAATTTATTTATTTTTTTATGCTTTAACGTTGTAAATGATGATCTTTCTGATAAGAAGGGCTAAAGTTTCACTGTTTTAGGCCTATTTCTGAGATTGTCACTGGAAATATTTTTGTGAACTTTAACAACCCTTTCCGTTCGAAAAAAAAATATAGAGAAACTCATTAATTGGATTTTTTTGACGAGCAACTAACACAGGACTGGACTAACTGCGACCTTTGACGAGCAACTAACACAGGACTGGACTAACTGCGTCTTTTGATGAGCAACTAACACAGGACTGGACTAACTGCGACCTTTGACGAGCAACTAACACAGGACTGGACTAATTGCGACCTTTGACGAGCAACTAACACAGGACTGGACTAACTGCGACCTTTGATGAGCAACTAACACAGGACTGGACTAACTGCGTCCTTTGACGAAGAACTAACACAGGACTGGACTAACTGCGACCTTTGACCGACTTAGTTTTAAAAACACAACCAGATGCACAGTTCTTAGTTCAAGAGATTTCCGTTTTAGAGACCCATACTGTTCATCAAAATTTTAACTGTAAAATGTTTCGTTATATAAAATATCAAATTTTCCAATTAAAAATTTTAATTTCATATTTCAACATAGTCAAAAAGTCAGACGTAAAGATGTGTGTTCCGATGAGGATTATCTAGACGACAAGATTATCCCTTATCGAAATGAATGAGCATCAACTCAAACTAATAGAAGGTAAGAAATACAGACACAAAAGAGTATGAGAAGTAAATAGTATACAACCTTTCTTTGCTAAGATCTCAAGTTATGAGAGTGATTGAACTAGAGATTGACAGCCCCCTCAACAGGTGGATCAAGAGGTTCATCCATCACTTAGGAGCCACTCTGGGAGAAATGTGAGGGCACTTCTCCGGAGTAGGCAGATCATTTTTGTATTTGAAAAAAATACTTTCAAGAAGTAAGTTAGATGTGGTTAGGGCCCTTATTAAATTTCAGTATATTAATATCTTTTTACTTTTCAGGAATACTTTTTTAGATTCCAAATACATTAGAACATTGTTTCTATAGTTTGTATGTTAGCGACAATATTTAGAAACCTACAGGGACCTTTAAACAATATTAAAAATTTTAATAATCAAAAGCCAAAATGAAGTTTCATCCGACTTTTGTTTGGCTTGAACATTCACAATTAAAAATTCAAATTACATTTTCAAAGTTTCACTCCGTGTATGAAAAGAATTCATAGAAACCATAAAAGAGAAAGTACAGGATATTTCATCTAGACGAAAAGAAAGATTTCCTGTTTGTCATCCAATCCATAGAAAGTTATTCTTCCCCAGGGAGTCATCTATTCCGAGAAAGTAATCAGCAACTCAAACAAAAAGAACCTCATAATTCATGAATATTCACCGTTTGCTTTATTTTCCTAGTTATGAGTATGCCTACTAGTATACATATAAAGTGTCAACACCAGATACATACAAAATGTAAAAGCCAATCCTGAACCTTTTGGAAAACCAGTGGGGGGAGATGAGGAGGAGTTGATAATGAAGAAGTGGATAAAAATTTGTTTTATTTTCTGCCACAAAACAATTTTATTTTATTTTTTTAATTCCAGTCCTCTACTAGATTTTCGGTGTTTTTCATCAAGAATCCATTGAGCTTTCAACTTCTAATAAGCCTCCATTGCTACGTCTCAAGTCCTTTAAAATGAGTCATAGACAAAAATGTAGACAATCCAAGGAAAAATTGGGATTATATGAGTTTTATTTATTTGAAAAAAAAAATATATATTTTGGATGATACGTGCTATTTTTTATTTATTTTATCCAACACATAAATCTCTTACAAAATATTTTAAGAGACTAATAGAATTATACAGGAAGAGGAAGAAAAAATTTGATTATATCTACATTACTTCTCAACAAAATTTTAACTGATAAAGGGAAACAACTACAAAATGTCGACTCTATCAAACTTTTGGATCTCAAACATTATTTCAGGGAACATCATTTCAAAATTTCCCAGAAAGTTATTTATTCCCTCAAATAGGTACCTATTATAAATAAATTATGTTCACAAAAATATTATTTTGTTTTTGTTTATAGTTCTACTTTTCAGTAAATATAAAGGATAATACTGCGAATCTGGTAATATTCAAAAGTGTGCATAATTAATGATAAATTTACAAAAATATTGTGGATCAAGCAATTTTAGTTTTTGAAACTTGTTCATGATCTCTATTGACTAGCTGAATAGTTCATTGAAACTTTTCATTATATTACCAAACTTATAAGTAGTGACAATAACTGCATTTTATAGTCTTCATAAATTCGCGTTCTTATAAATCATATCGTATTTCGCTATACATTAAACATTTAAAAAGTCCAATACAAATAACCAGATAATATAAAGAAAGTAAGCATCATTAATTAAAAGCTATGACTTCTTTGCATGGGGGTAACCAGCGAGGGGCACAGGGGAGCAGCCGTATCCCCCTCCCCCTAGAAGCAAAATACATAATTAATATAAGAAATGAAATTATTTTCCAAGCAAAGAATTGTATTAACTAGTAAAGCAGTGCTATAATTATATATAATTTTCTTAAAATTTTAGTTTCATTCGACTTTTCCCAGCTGAAATATCACATTGAGACCATGGCATGCCTTCCCCCCTAATTTTGATCCTGTGAACGCCCTTGCTTCTTTTCATCAATCTTAAGAGCATTGTATATCTAAAAAAAAACAACTAAAAGAACAAGTAATTGCAAATGAAATAGTAAAAAGGCCCGAAACCAAAAAGGTAATAATGGCATTAAGAAACGACATCAACTATTGTAACCATCCACAAGCGGTGATTAGACATTACTCTAACCCAATGAGGCTCGAACAAAGATTTCAAAGGACGTCGGACAAGTAGGCTTATAAGGATAGGGGTGGGTAAGGAACAAATAAAAGGAAACTCGATGAAAAAAAGCAAACCAAAAACGAAACGGATGCTGAAGAGACGATAAGGAAGTCAGGTCAGGAGGGAACAGGTTTTTGGTGACGTCATGGCTAATTCTTTGATTCACCTTCATCGATAAATCAAACCTCTATGGATTCCCTATCGCGGCTGCTTTCATTCCTTTCCTTACATAGCTTTTGTAATAATAAGTAATATTCTATTTTTTTTCACACTATTATACTTTTCCTCAAATTCATTTGATTAAATAAATGTTAAATCATGTTTGATAGAAAATTTAAAATACATTTTTATAATAATATTAACCCTTTGCACTCGAAGTTATTTTCAAGCGAAATATCTTATGCACAGTAGTTTTTACGATTAGTCTTTGTCCTCATGTTATGGATAGAAAATTTTTTGTATTGTCTGCATAGCGAAGCCCTCGAGTTTGAAGGCAAATGGCTCCTCACTGGAGCCGTTTAGTGCAAAGTGTTAAATCAATTACCATATTAATTTTACCAATTAAATTAAAAAATGCCATTCCATCATTCTTAACGCTCTTCACTTTTTATAAATACATACTTCTTCTAAATACTGAACTACTGCGTCTTCAATTAAATACAAGGAGTGTGTGACAGTTAAACCGCAATGCTATTAGGATTTTTTATAAAACTTTTCTGGAGAGCAAAAAAGTTCTTCCCCGAAGTATTTCGTATTTTCAAGGAGAAAATCCAGGTACAGTACAACCATAGTAGTGTTATTAGAAAGTTTCGGGGTTTCTCTCCAAAATTGGCAACGCGCACCATCGAAATTTTCCAACCACTGACGGGCCCAGGTGCTCAATTTCTGACAGTCCGGGTGAATCCCAAACGGAGGGTAATCTAACCTAAGCAGAACTTTAACTAATCAATTTATACAGTTCATGTTTGTTGGATGCAATGATATAAATAATTTTCAATCAGCTACTTCACAAAAAATTGTCAATATTTCATTTAGTTAATGAATCGCGTTAAGATTCACATTCAAACTAATATTCAGATGAGATAGATAGAAAACTGTAATATTACTAGAAATAATTCTACCCATTCTTAAAATAGTTGAAACGCTAGAGATATAAGATATTAGGATTTTGACCGAACGATAATAATGCAAAGTGTGTGCGTATTGTAGGTCTTTACATCTGAATCTGTAAGGGAATATTTTCAGAGGAAAAAGGAAGGGAAAGTATTGACCAGGGACCTGGATGATTTCCCCTACACAACAAGTACATTGCGCACACCCTTCTAGGAACCCGTACCGTTATTAAATATACTAACTGACTACACTTCCCATAAATAAATTATGAAGGAACGGACCTAGCATCAATGCTAATTAATGCTGGCGCTTCCATTCCATGTACGTTCCGCGAAACCGGAATGAAGATCATTTAGAAGCCAGAGTTTCATTAATGTCAATTAGTTGGAGTGCGTGTAGGTACGTTCGATGGGGTAGGTAATGAGCGAGTACAGTAATCAAATATCAATAGAATATTAGCTTTTCACCTGATTGTTTTTAAAAAATATCAGAATAGTAAAACTATTTAATCTTTTAAACGTTTCTTTTTTTATTTGAATTTTTTTTTTTTCCGAACCCTCTAAAACAGAAATAAAAAGTGAATTAGTATGTGCATTACTGTGAAAAAGGGAGAGTAATTCGTGTTGTGTCTTACCTTTTACTACCTTTGGCATTTTAAGGTTACCTGTTATATTTAATTTTACATATGAGCTATCCATTCAAGGAGCTATTTTGAGTCCGGAGGTGAGGGGCCTCCTCGTGATGTATCGCATATAAAATAAAAAAATAAAAAGTAAAAATAAAAATAAAAATAATAAAGACGATAGATAAGATGAAGACTGTCGAAGAATTTAATGTGTCTCCGTGTGATTTATTTGAATAAAATAGGAACAAATTAAAAATCAGCAATCTGGGGGTAACAAAGTGACACTAATGACAAACAAAAAAGCCGTCAAACCACAGTTCAAGTCCTTATGAAACTAAAGGGTGTTTTTTTAAGCCCGATAGAACTTGAAATTGTAAAAAAATAACACAAAAAATTAAATTGTAATCAAAATTTTTTTTTTATTCGAAAGATCAATACGTGACATTAACATTTGAAAATGATTTCGGGCATATGGGCACCGCGGCTGTTCTTGACGAAGCGCATTCTGGACGTCCAATTTTGGGCCACTTTTTCGAGCACTGCTGGCCGTATGTCACGAATAACACGAACAATGGTGGCCTCCAAGGCGTCAATTGTTGCTGGTTTATCAGCATAAACCAGTGACTTCACGTAGCCCCACAGGAAATAATCGAGAGGTGTCAAATCGCACGACCATATGCGGCAATTTTGCTTATTAACAAACCCGTTAAGCCAAAAATGCGCCTCATCGCTGAACACAATTTTACAGAATGCGCTTCGTCAAGAACAGCCGCGGTGCCCATATGCCCGAAATCATTTTCAAATGTTAATGTCACGTATTGATCTTTCGAATAAAAAAAAATTTTGATTACAATTTAATTTTTTGTGTTATTTTTTACAATTTCAAGTTCTATCGGGCTTAAAAAAACACCCTATACTTACCTCATAAAAATAATTAGTTAAATAGTGATTCGTTCGGAATAGGAAGAGCTTTACCAGCTAAGCTAAATCGTCCCTTACATGAGTAGCATCCAAAAAAAACATAGAAACAAGACACGCCATTCACTAGATAGCAAACCTTCAATCAGAGAGAGAAATCTCCTGGGGGCGGGTTCTCCTGGGACCCGAATCAGATCCCAAAAATGTGCTATAGCTAAAACCAAAGATGGCAAAAATTAGCTATAGGTATAACTAATTGCCATGAATACGACCCTTATTCATGAATGAACCATTGATAAATAAATCCATAGCAATTTTAGCTATTAGTTTCATAGTTGCCAAACTCTGTACCCCATGACAGTACACTTAGAAAACTGCAATGAAGGATCTCACATACGTTTATCATACTAATAATAAGTGTGTTTGTACAGTTATGGTAAAACAACAGTCAAATTTAAAACTGAATCTGTGTTATACCTACTACTATTTTTCACAGGTTTTTTTGCCCAACTATGGCGGAGAAAAAATTAGGGAAGTGAGTTTAGAAGTGGCTCATAATCTGCTCATTATACCACATTATGATAATGCAAGGTTCAATTTACAATAACTTTAACTTTTACATCAATATAATAAGACATTGTAGAATTGCCAGTAAGTGAATTTATTAGGTTTAGTGAATAACTTTCACAATCAATTTAATGTACAGGTAACCTATAAAATTAAGAATGTTTTGTCAATATTTTTACTTTAATCAGTAAACAGAAAAAAACAATCACAGATAAACTTTTTTTGAGCGTAGACATTAGCATTTCGATATCTAAGGATTTATCCATCTATTCACTCATAGACCAACTTAATTTTTAAAATTTCCATAAATACGAGTGTGAATATAGGAAAGTTAAATTTAGGTTATAAATATTTAGTATTCTCTGAAACCGATAAAACAGTGTTCGAATAAATCGGTGGGCATTATCAGAGAGGGAATAAACTTAAGCATGTTACCAATATATTTACAGACTTTCATAAAATTCCTGGAAGGTCGGTCCGAAGTTTTAATAACAGATTATTTTGTGCAGGAGTAAAAACACTGAAGCTTCGACCCCAACCAACTAAAAGTAAAAACAAAACATTTTACAAGCTTCTATATTTTACAACCGAATTGCTTCATTCGTACACTTTCGTACTTTTTAGTAGCTTATGAAACATCATAGGTATCCTTCCGAGATATAGTTTCCAGCGAGTTGATGAAAATTTTAAATAAGTATAGAATTTTCAATTAACACTTCATTAAAAACATATGAAGAAGCAAACTCATTAATAAAAAAAATGAAGTAAGTTACGTTTACTAAATTTGGTCATTTTTTTATTGGTTGATTTAATTATAGCTATGGGGATCTCAGAACCACCTGTCACGCTGAGGGTTAACCAACGCCCCACCAAGTTAAGATTGTTCCAGGAAAAGTAGAATCTTACTATAGTACGGAATCACCATATCAAACTAACTCAAGCTTATGCAAGGTTAGCAATGCTATGTCCTATCCTAAACAGAAATTCCAAACTAAAACCAGAAACAACTGTTCTTATATTTAAAACAATCCTCAGGCCACTGCTGATGTACGGCTGTGAAGTGTGGGGAGCGGCATCCTTCACGGAAAGGAAAAAACTACAATCTTTACAAAATAAAGTCCTAAGAATCGCAGTTAATGCTCCTTGGTCCATAAGAAATAGTCAATTGCATCGCGAATTACAAAAAGAGTCAATAGATGATTATATCAAAAAACGGTTCATGAAGTTCCACTCCCAGTTGCCGACAGTTAAAGTAGCAGTGACCGACAACCTGGGAAACCCAACCTCAACCTGAAGCCCAGACTGCTGCAGGACATTCTTTTATAAATTTTTAATAAATATAAAATTAATTCATAGTCACACTACCTCTATTTACTTATTATTA
>NW_027116653.1:0-8771 GCF_000696795.3 Halyomorpha halys | reverse complement strand
GGTAAAATGAAATTAACTACATTTATTTTTATATAAATGAACCCTAGACTCTAATTGAAAGAACCTACAAGCTACATTAACTAATTTTTTGAGTTTGAATTTTTTGTGCTAACGCTCGTTTAAACCCAAACTCGAGCAGAATGGATGGGTGGGTCAGCTTAAACTTTGCCTAACTATTCTAGTCAGAGTGAGAAAGTTGAGATTCCACGGATCCTTCAATTTGGGGTGCTCCTTCAGATTTGAACCGCTGGTATTATGTAAGGTAGAAGTTGTTCATGTCACCAGAGGATATTCAGTTTAAAGATTTATAATGATAGTATAGACTAAAACGAAAACATAATAAAGTAACAGTAAAATATATTAAGGGGAAATATATAAAATTTTGACCATTTATTTATTTCAGTTGTGATTTATCGTAAAGGCAGGATTGTGTTATTTAGTGAATTATTTTATTTAATCTGAATATACCGTAACAGAGTCAATCGCTTCAAATCAGTAAATAATCAGCGTTCTTTAAAAAGAATTTTTGAAAAACTGAATTAAAAGAAAATAATAAATTATAATAATATCAGATAAAAGGAAAAAGTTCAAAATAGTATTTCTGACCAACGCAGCTTCAGTTCTATTGAACCTAAAGTCCAAGTGCGGGGCTGACTATGCTTGCCACTGAGTTAGAGCATGCTACCACCATCTACGAGAATGTAATCCTGCAGTGGATACCTGGATACTGGGGAATACTGGGAAATGAACTGGCTGATATGCTAGCGAAAGAAGGTTCCAAATTGCCTCAAATCATCTCCACACAGAGACTGGAGGAAGTTAAAACCATAAACAAAGCGTCGGTTCAGCAGAGGTGGAATGATGAGCATCCGGACTTTGAACCTCAGGATCCATATTAACAACATTCCAGAAAAGAGCATGGACATAACCGGCTCACCTCCATAAAAAATTCAGGATAGGTCCAAGCCTTCTGTGTGAATGGGGAAGGGGAGAACAGACAACCCAGCACATTCTCCAAACATGTGTCCTAATGGAGGAAAAACGGAAGCAGAGATGGCCTCAACCTACTGACTTGGTGAACAAGTTGTACGGCGACTTGGAGGATCTCTGGAGTACCACTGAATTTATTTTGTCATTCCCAGACTCGGCCATTTAAATGGGAAGATCGAAGAAGAGGAAGAGGAAAAAGATAAAGATGTTTACCTGAGGCCTAGAGATTTAATATATAGTGATGGGAGAGAGGAAGGGAAAAGGCAGGAGATGTGGGTACCCCATCACAAGAAGTTTTCTAACCATTAGAAACGGTTGTTTTTTTTATAAATGTAAACCAACAAAATCAAGCATCTTAAAACAGGCAAATGTATGAGATGAATGTAAAAGTTAGTTTTCTTGTCATATCTTACCATTTTTGTATCTTGTTCTCACTTAGTCCTGAAGATCTTGGGAAGATGGGCCAAAAAGTTGGTTGACATTAAATCGTTGACCGCCACTTAAACTACAATTATAATTTTTTTTTAAAATAGTTACATGATGATTACATACATCTCCATTCCGGCCATTAAATGTATCAGATTTAATAATCGACAAACAAATTTTAAAAATATATCTGTAACTAAAAAACAACATTATTTGTAGGTTGTTATGCAACTGTCGATTTTAAAAATTTTAGAAAATAAATCTAAGAATTTTTTTAAAATATCAGACTACCTTGATCATTAATCTGAGGATTAGAATCTAAAAACTATGTAACAATCATAGATTAAAATGATGATGGTCGAGGAAACTCGTCCATTAAAATTTACAGGTTAATAAAAATATTAATTTATTTTAGTTTATTCTTTTTTAAATTTAGATTTCATTTGAGCAATAAATCTATATCATTTAATAAATTATAACACACCAGAAAATATTAATTTATAGGAACGATATGAGATATAATTGGTGCACCAGGCTCTGGCATTCTTTTGCCGCCAGACAAAGCGCTAGCACGGGCCTTGATGGACAAAAGAACCTTCCACGAACCTCTGTATACAAACTCCTGCTTCTTTTTTTTTTTCCATCTCGGCCAATCTATTATTTTTTACAGCTTAGGTCACTTTATTCTATCGGTAGGGAGATGGTGTGGTCTATGTTGTAACCATCCAACCAGAAGAACAAAATATAATTTATGAAAGGAATTAAAATATAAATTAAATATTAGTTGTATTTATCCCACTATAAGAAAAAGGTAAGAGTTCAGTTTTATTTTTCTAAATAAATTTCGAAAAAATATGTTTTAGGAAAGAAACAAGAGTAAACATTCACAAATTATTTAAAAGTTACATGACCGTATTTTTAACAACCAGCTTTTAGACGAACTGCTATTGGCATGACATTAAGTATTTTTGGATAGGTTCCTAGATTTAAGCCGACAGATAATATGTTAGTTATTTGATTAACGGCTTCTAAATAGAAAGCACTTAAATACAAAATTATGATAGGAGTACGAGGAAATGTATTTTACATGCATACATAATTAATATATATTTTTGTGTGTGTATGAAAATCATAAATATCATTAAAAAAAAATGTATTATTCAAAATAGATTAAAATGCCCATGATAAGGCGCCAGTAACCTTTGGAAGGTTTAAATCACATTATACGTTCAGTTTTGACACCAGATCGTTTAGAAAGTATATGAGGTTAGTAATGTAAGCAAACGGTTATAATTACATGACAACAATCTAAGGAAACAATATGTAAACGGAACGAAAAGTGGATATTTAAATATTAATATGGAAACGAAATGTAAACTGTAAGGAAGAGAAGTGATCGCGTTATCGATATTGTCGGTTCTTTTTTAACTGAAATAATTTAGAATTCTGATCAGATTATTGCACATAAAGCCGTTCAACTCGATAAATAAAGAAATATGCAACATTTGTGGCTGGTAAATAGTTTTAGTTATATACTGTAATGGAACAACTGGAGGAACAAGCTCTGGACATATCGTGAATTAAGGGTTACAGTCATATTCTAATTCTAAAGCAGGGAGATTTAAAACAGTAAAAAACCCGTCTAATGTACTTACAAAGATTTTTGTTGTGACAAGGGATTTCATAATAACTAAAAAAACACAGCGGGAATGGGGAAACAACAAGAACAAAAGTTGCAGGAAATAAAAGTTCACGAACGTATTTATACATATGGCTTTGGGATTGGATTTAGTAACAAAGCAATTTTAAGATGTTTCTCCGCCTAACAGGCTTCGAATGTACTTATGTTGAACCATTCATAGTTGAGGTACCAGAAAAAGCCACTGATTTTTAATTTATCCTGACTGATATCTGCCGAGCGATTTCGGTAATAAACGGGATAGGGTTGAAAAATGCCACATTTTTAATGATCCATTTTTTAATCTCTCAAACCATCACAACACCTTTTTTTCTAAAGTTTCATGAACATTAATGGCTTAAGACTACTTAAGAATATTACTCGGAGAGGCGCTCTTTATGAAGCCCACTAAGATTGTCTGGTGAGGGATATTATATTTTACAAAGATCAAAGAAGGTTTCCTGCTGTATTTGAGGATACAAGAAACCCTTTGAACTATTACTGATATTATCCCTTCAACATTACTGAGCTTGTGTAGATTACTTAATCTACTAAGATCTTGAGCTAATATATTGTATTAATATGACCAACCCAGAATAATTAGTTAAAAATTAAATCATTTTAATTTGTAGTTCTTTGGTTTTATTAGGTTAAAAAAAAATTAAAAAATGAATTTTGGTAAAATTAAGTATACTCATCTAAATTAGGTACGTAATACAAATGTATTACTACTGTATGTATGTATTATTAAATAAACCATATGGTATCCTTCAAAATTCGGGCACTTTGTCGACTCCGGATCCCAAATCTTAAATTTTAATTGTTAATTGTGCATTTATGGCTGAATCCATCTCTATTCGTTTTGAAATTCTTCCATATAACATGTAAAGCAACATATAATCTGTCTAATTGTCGAAGGTAGACTTACCTAGTAATCGATTCATTAAATTTCAACAGTTTACCAAAGAACAAATAATATCTCAAATGCTTCACTGCAATGTTCAACAATAAATTACAGTTTAAGATAATTTTGTTCAGTAAAAAAAATTCATTTGAAAGTAAACACAAACGAGTAAAAATTTATTTGATTGGACTGACTTATGAATCGGACAAAATATGCCACAATAAAAACCTAAAATAGACTAGTTAAATCGAAAAAAAAAATGCCATATAAGAATTTCATTATCATTTTAGAAAGCTCCAAGTCACTACTCAAAAGAAAATCTGCTATGACGAAAATTACATAATGATTCTTAAAAGTTCTCAATACCAAGCGGTCTATGGTTTACACCAGACAAATCAAAAATAATAATATTAATAATAAAAATTATAAGAAGAATGTTTAAATAATTTTAAAAAAACTATTAAAACTTAGTTACAAAACATAGTTCTTGGGTTTAGTACTTGGTTGAAGAGCACTGTTCCCTAACGAAAGTTACATAAGGAAAGACGTATCTTATGTGCTTGCATGCATCCTTATTGCAGAGCTGTTGATTCATTTTGGAATCAGGATAACTAGGATAATACAATATATAATACTAACTTTCCTCTCCTAGCTAAACTGGAACTCAGACCCTAGAGTATCAGGATTGTTCCCACTAACTTTGATGTTTACCGAACTTTAATAATGTTGACTGATTATACATAATAACTAATAGTCGGATACTGCATTGATTGCGTGTTTCACAGAGTACTAGTAGCAGTAAAAGTTAGAAGTCAGGAAGTCAAAAACCTTATGAAGAAAAACTAAGATACATAATATTTTTTTTAAATCATAGTAATAATTTGAAAATGAAATCGGATATAATATGAACAAATGATAATTTATATATTACAAGTGAAAACAATATAAAATTTTAAACTAAAATCGAGTGAATAATAACAAAATATGCTTAATACTGAAAGTTTCAAAAATGGTATCACAAATTTGTTGCTAACAAACAATTTTCAACAAAAAACTAAAAAAACTAATTAAAACGTTTTTTTAACAAGCACCGTAACGTTAATTTTTCCATTTTGCAATAATTAGAATGTATAACCAATGTAGTCCAACAAACCATCAGCCAAGCGAAGAGCAACTGGGGTAGAAAAATTGTCCAAGCCTGAAGTTGAATGATAGTCGGAAATCATTTATGATCTTTCAATAGCCTATAAAATTTAGGACTGATTTACAGGCAATTCAAAGCTCATGGAGAAAATAAAACTAAAACACAGAAACAAAGGGGATAACTAACACGTTGAAATTTGAGCAATAATGGTTATCAGAAACAAATCATTAATATTTTAGTTAAATTAATTTAGAAACGACACACACTTTTTATAAAAAAAAAAAAAAATTGTAGTAAGATATAGGTGGTGGTTAATAAAGGTATCAAAATAGTAAAAGAAACACTATTTATTGTAAACCAACGTTTCGCCCCATTTTGCAGGGCTTCGTCAGGGGTAAATGAAAAAACAAGATACAAGCATTTTAGAATTGACAGAACATTAAAATAAAAAAAAATTCAAAAGAATCGTTATGTTTATAAAGTATATAAATATAAGGAAGTATACATGTAGGTTCACTAGAAACTAGTTAATAATAAATACAACCAGGTGTGATAAAGTTTTAAATACAGATCTAGACTAATAAATTGTAGAAAAATACTCGTTAAAACTAGTTATAAATATGGTAAAGAGGTAGGTTTAAAAGGTAAAACAGATAGGTGAGGTATAGTAATATGTAAAAGGAAAATATTGAGAAAATTGATTTTAAAAAACAAAGAAACATAGAGGGAAGTACTTGTCAGATTGATGACAACTAAGGAGGTTGAGTCAGGTAGATTTCCGCACTTCATCCACTAACCCTTAGGAATAGTAATATTTCTTATAATATACAGACTAATAAACTAACTGAAACATTTGATATCTAATATAATATTACAATAGGTAAATATTGTAATTTTTTAAAAATTATTATTTACCATAAATTATTATTCAATCTACTTCATACTATCTTTATCCATATAATTATCCTTTATCTTGAGAACTGAATTCAACTAATTCCTGCAGTTTAAACATAATGATTTAAGACCAAGTTTAAGTTTCGCCTAAACTTCTGAGGAAGTTGTGTCTTATCTCAGGATAAGGTTAAAGTCTTCAAGTGCTTTAAGGTGCCTTATCTCAATAGAATATTGATTTTTTTTACTACAGGTGATATTTGGAATTCCTTAACCCAGATCCATTCGTAAGGCTCCTTAACATTATTTAAACATATATTATATATCCATCTCATCGATTGGCAATCTTCCGTTGACTTGAAATATTAAATATCCTTGCAAGCTTGCATAAATAGGTATCTTTTATGTATCTTATGTTCTTAGTTTATCAACTATCTACTATCGTACTATCAACTACCTGCTCATCCGCGCTAATAAGCTACATCAAGCCTTGACAGTGAAATATCGCACCCAGTGGAGAGTCCCTTCCCGTTCCTATAACCCCAAGACAGCGGCTCCTGGGCCTATATTGTGGCCCTGAATTCAGCGTACCCAGCCCTGATTATGGTATGTGGCAAAGGAACCACCAAGTTTTATGTGTATATAATTAGATTTATGTTAGGGATATAAGTCTTACATATATTCTAAATTAAATTTATGAGGTAGAAAAAAAATACAGCACGTTATAACATCATAACACCCACCTTATGAGTAATTATATCAATTTGTATGTTTCGTTTTTGTTATTATATCTGATGAAAGCTTTGATTATTCGTATTTCATCATTAAGTCACTAAGTTGATTAATTAGCGAGGTAAGATTTATTATTGCGGGTAAACGAGCACTTTCATACTTTCTCACCATTGTGATATTACACGGCAGAAATCTGTCAAGTGAAAATGGCCCTGAAGATTAATAAGTTTAAGTTTATTAGACCAATTGAATAGGAATTCATTATAAATTCTAAAAATAATGAATATTGGATTTAGAAACTAAATATGTCATATATACTCCACAGATGAATAACAACTCTTCAAGCCTGGAGTAACGTCTTAAAATGATGTACGATGATTTGTTGGACAATTGCAGAGAAAAACCAATGGATTAAAAAAACGCCAATTTATGTCAATATTGCCGGGTTAGTGGTAAAAGTGATCATGTGCTATTATTTTCAGCTTAACTTGATCACTTTTACCACTTGCCCGAAAATTGTACTTTGCGAAATTTACTCTCTCGAAATAAACAAATTTTTTTTTGTGATTACGGATTTGTGATAATCCAAGCATCTTCCGCTTATATAACTTCAAAGGATTGATATGAAACTAAATTCTCTACAAACGAATACGAACGGTTACACATTGATTTATAAGAAATGCAGGTAAAGAAGCAATATCCTAGAAGCAAGAGATTTGAAGATGAAACAACTGATGCATGAAATGGGAACCGAGAAGAGGGAAGGCAATTTATCAGATTGCCGGAGGGGAGAACGGAGTGGAAGGAGGAGATCCCTATAAAAAGATAAGAAGTGATTCCTGAGAACTCTCTATTTCAAGAGAAGCTCCTTCTGTAACAATAGAAATTCGGGCAGGTCCACGGGGAAAGGCCATGTTCAGATGTATGTGTGCTTGATGAATTATTGTACTCAAAATTAAAAAAATATTCATAATTTACGTTAAAAATATACAGGAATCTAGAGTCATCAATGAAATATCACCGTAGTGTGTGGATGATAGCGATGGTAGAGCTGAATGAATACTGGAATATTGGAGTTATTAATTTATATTTATTATTCATTTATTTAAGGTTTTATAGAAATATATCTCAAATGAAGCTGTATTTTTATTAATCTGTAAAGTTGAATAAACTTATAAAATCTGGTTTAATAATATCCAATATGAATTTTTATTACAGATTATCTCCCAATTGGAAACCTTATAGTTAACGTTTATGAAAGGTTACAAGAGTAAACGTAAAGAGTTCCTACTTCTAATGAGGCTTTCACGTTAAATAAAATATAAAACTTCAATTAAAAAAAAAAAAAATTGACGTGATAGATTTTTAAAAGTATTTTTTTCCAATTTTAGTAAGTTAAAATCTACAAGAAAAATTAAAATAAATCAATTTACTACTTTTATTCACAGTATTTATAATAACATAAAGGTTAATTTTATATTACGTTATCATAAGCTGTTTTTTTTACTAAACCCATTCATGGATATATTAAACTTTAAAGCATATAATATAGTAAAAATATCCTCTTCAACAAAAAAAAAAATATTTTTTTCTTCTGCAGACCAAATTGAAGCAGAGAGATGACAAAAAAACCGCATCAACATTTGAGAGAGAAAACATTAATTGATTAAAACCAGCCCTTTTCCTGATTCCCAGTATAACGGATGCATTGCCCATCGTTTTCCTCTACCATGACAACCACTTGCATATCTGCAAGCCAAATCAAACATTCTACATGAACGTTGAGTTATCTATCATTAGCAAAATAAATTTTCCTGGAATGATTGTGTTTTTAATTTCTAGAGTTCATAATTTCATGAATCGTGGGTTTTACAAGGCTCTAGCTGTTATTGCCTTGATTTTTAGAATAACAATGAATGTTTACGATTAAAAGTTGTTAGTCATACTATGACTGAAATATATTTGAAAGCAGCAACTAAATGAACTCTCTCCCTCTCTTTCTCCCT
>NW_027116652.1:641847-644083 GCF_000696795.3 Halyomorpha halys | reverse complement strand
TATATATATATATATGTGGCAAACAAACAAAAAACAAAATACAAATCTTATAAAATAGAAGGTAACGTAGGTTACCTTTTCGCGATTCAATTCTATCTCATGCACCGTCTCCCCCGTTGCGGATAACACCTCCCCCTCTTTGAAGAATATCTTTTCGAGCTCCCGCATAATATGCGGTCTCCAACTTCCTTCCCTACTGATTGCCCCCACCCGCACAGAAGAAAATATCTGCATATTTGTCCTTTATTTCCTGTCTCCAATTCCCTCCCCCTCCTTGATGGTACCTATCCGTTTGGCTTCTCCTATTCGAAGCTCGCGACACCAATATCTCCTCTTCCCCGTACCGAATTGTCCACAGGCCCTTGTTATTCCTAATCCCCGCACTTCCCTTTCCTAATAGATCGCAACCTATAATAGCCTGATATTCACAGGGCATTTTCTCCACGATATGAACCCTGAATACCCCTTCTTCGATCTCCCATTCCTGTAAATCAATGACCGCCTCCCCTTCTACTCTACAGGGCCCACCCAGGATGATTCATTGACAATAACATATCTGAACATCCATCTGGAGTTTCCTCTCACCGCCGCTCAGCTTCCTCAGCACCTCCCGGCACAGGATGGTGTGGGAGCTCCGCTGATATCTCCTTTGATGTGTAAAACCTCTAATGTGCGGTCGCCCCTCTCTTGCCTTGATCTCCTTCTCTCACTCGGCGCCATCTACTGCTTGGTGGTTTATTGCTCCGTCCTTCTCTTACTTCCCCCTCTGTTCCTGAGGCTTCTGAGGTTTCACTAGAGGACTCACTAGGTCTATAGTTCTCTCGACTTTTCCGCCGTATCCGCTGTTAATTTATTTCCATCGGTTCTCCTGGTCTCGTCTCTGCTCTTTTGTACATATAAGGGCACTGTCCTGCTATGTGGCCTTCATTGCCGCACTCAAAGCACCTAGTGCGGAAGCAATGGGCTACCAGGTGTCCTACTTTTCCGCACCTATGGCACTTCCTGTCTTCTTTCCATCCTCCATTGCATATTCTGCCCTGGTTCGGCCGCCTTTCTCTACTCGTGCCTCTATCTTTACCACTATCTCTGGGTTCTCTTCTCTTCCATGGTGTTGATGGATTGGTAAACCCGTGGTAAATCTTCCTTTTTATTCGTCTCCTTAGCTAGTTGAACCTTCATTATGAAGTCGATAAAATTCATGTTCCAACTGACAGCATCCGCTCCAAGAGTCTCTCTCATATTTTCTGTGGTCAGATTAAACTGTCCTAACGGGGTGGCTGCGTACTGTCCGTTAGACTGCCCGTGCTTTCTCCTCTCCCGCAGGATGTTGAAAATGTCTTCCTCCGGTGACCATCTGCCTCCTCCATAGGCCTTCTTTAATCTTTCCTTCACTACTGGCCATGCTGTTTCCTCGTCTGCCTTAATGTGGTTCAAAACACTTCGCTTGATCCGGCATATGAGTGCTGCCTTGAGGGAAATCGCGTCATTCTTGTCTAGCTCTCCTTGGCTGCCAACCTCTCCATGTTGCGATCTCCGCCTTTAATAGTGATTTAACTCACCGATTTCGCCTGAGAATCGCTCCAAGTCTGAGATGGCTTTTCTAATATCCTGAGAGGTTACTGCTCTCACTTTCATTTTAGCCAACATATTGGCGTAAGCAGCCGCAAGAGTGGTCTCTGGCAGCGGGGGTAGCGCTGGAATCGCCGCCGTGACTGCCGGGACAGCCGGGGCCGCAGGAACTCCAGGAGCCGGTTGCGCCACCGGGATCTGTAGAACTGGCTGCCTCAATGCGGACTGTCGTTGTGCTTGACCATCACCATTAACCATCTTGGTCAGTAAAAAAAATTACAATTTAGGCGATGTAAAAGATAAGAAAGCCGGAGGAAAAAAAAAAAAATCCCGGGTGAGAGAACAGTTCATAAAAAATATATTCAATCGGTGAAGTTTTTACGAAAAAATTTAGACTATAAAAATTTAAGATTTAGAAGAAGAAAAAAAAATCTTCATTCAGTGAAAAATATTTGATCAGTATCCGGGTGTTGGCACCACTTACGAGCACTTGGACTGAAATGCTTGAAGAAAAAGGGAACAGAATTAAACCGTACGCTTACTAGAAAGATACTGCTTTATTATCTCTGTAATGCTCCTTATAGACATTATTGAGGTTTATTTACATGGGGAGTTAGGATAGGTGTTGTATACGGGCCTTGACCAACCATAACTTATATTTATATAT
>NW_027116652.1:632589-641782 GCF_000696795.3 Halyomorpha halys | reverse complement strand
ATATATGCATATTTATATGAGTATGTATACATAAATAGTTATGGCTAAAGTTTGATGACTGCTAATAATAAGGTTTATCTAACAATTGTGAATAATGATAAATTAAGACTTGCAAAATTATTAAACTAATATGTTAAATCAAAACTGTTTTTTAACACCAAAATGACCTTTAATGTAATGATTAATGGCTAGCCATTGCATTTTGAGAAATGATGACGTCTGAATAAATATTTGTCACTCAAATAGGTAATTAACTATTAATTTCCTGGCCGTAGGCAACCTAAATACCTCACTTCATATCTTCCTCAGTTCCCCATTTTAGGCTTATTAACGTTTTGTACAGCATGAACTTGGTAGTACGACTAACAAGTTTGCTTTTGATTAGCCTTAAACTGAAGAAATAGGCTCTATTTCCAGCTACAATTCTGCTTTTAATTTCTTCTTCTTTATTCTCGTCATTATAGGTAACAGAGCCAAGGAAAGAAAAGCTTCTTACAACTTCGACATTGTAGGGGCCCATTACAAAGCGACTCTGCCTCTGATCCAGTGTCCTCTAACCCAATACCATAATCTTAATTTTCCCCCATTAATATGAAGGCCTATCTTTTTTTGATTCGACATCCATCGCTTCGAAAGCCATCCTAATGCTCTGAAGGGATTTACCGATGAGGACGACGTCGTCTGCATAGGTCATCTTTATAAATATTGTTCCTTTCTGATTATATGGAAATTATTATATAAATGAAATTATTATATCGTTGAAAAACGAATACTTTATTCATCGGGTAATAAAATGTTGAAAAGTGACACCGAAATAGAAAATCTCCCATGTTTATTAAAGGCAATGGTTAATAAACATTTGAAATACAAGTCCTATTTACATGCTGTTTTTTTTCAAAATGTTTCTTGTTGACAAAGTAATATTTAAAGCTAATGAAATCTCCGATTTCCCTTGACGAAAAAATGTTATGTTATGAAAACAAAATTAAATGTTTTTTGGTGCGTAGCTCATTTTTTTGTTTTAATGCACACTGTTTTAGAAATAATGATTATATTTCCTACCAATTAAAAAAAAATCATTGAAATCGGTCTTATTAGCAAAGATAAAACATATTGAACTCTTAAATAATATTTTTAGAAATATAGAATTTTGGCAGATTCTATTTGAAATTTGTTTACTTTTTTGTTATAATCCGAAGGCTATGTTCTCCATATTGTAGAGGCACAGTTGAGATATTGTGTATTACCTTTTATAGACATTTAGTTGGCCAATGTTATCAATGAGACTACAACAATTTTTTTGGATTAAAATTTTATGAAAACTGGTAATGATAGTGAGTATACGCCAAACATTTTACTTTTATACATTTACTTGTGCAGCAAAACCCATTGATGAGGAACAGGGGATCAGGGAAACGCAAAATTACTCAAAAATGATATTTTATAATAATTATGTAGTTACTTATTAAGTACATTCTGCAAAGTATTTTTCTAACTCTACACTAAATAAAAAAGTGATTTCATAAATGATAACTTATATCTGGAATCTATACCGAACACTAGAAAAAATTATAATATTAAAATATTGGCTACTGAAAAGAACACGTCGATTTTTTTTTATAATTATAATTATAATCAACAAAAGAAAATATGTTGAAATCAGTTATCCTTTCACCATGTCAATGTTTTTTCATTAACACTTGTTACTGGTAATATTTTTATTGTGTCATTTGGATTGTTTGATAGTCGAGAGCTGGCTGCTGTTTGGGAAATGTTGCAGGTCCAACTATTTAAACTTCCGACAAATGAAATTTTGAACTATTTCGTTTTATTCTGTATGTGCGAAATGTTTTTTAATGACTTTTTTGGGGAATGTCATTACAATAACGAACAATTACAAACCCACATTCCAGGTTTAGAGAAAAACTGAATGCAGAATTATATCTAATCGCATAATCCTTTGTAGGAAAATTGAGGAATTTGTTTATATATATGTCAATTCAAATAATCAAAAACATGGTAAATTGAGAAGTATTTTGATAAACTAAGAAAATAAAACATAACCTACATATTCAATAAAAAACAACATATATTTTTGAGTATTAGCCATACGTTTTTCACGATTTCCATTTTTCAATGTACACCCTTCCTCTATATCACAATTAGATATTGATAGAGTATCGAACATTACAGTAAAATTTTCACAAAATTATGGAATAATGCTTATACCACATGTTGGTTTAATTTAACTTACCAAATCATAATAATAAAGTATCTGTTTAATTTTAAATAAATACAATAATTGAAATAAACTTTTCAACTGTGTTCAGTCTATCTGATAGCGGAGACTAATAGCTACTTATATTTCAAGGTTCATTTGTCGTTTTTTGCTATAGCATGTAACTACTAATCCCCAACTTCCTTCAATATTTGGACCAATTTTAGGAGCCATTTCCAAAATATAGATTCCCCTAAAGAACTACTTTTCTTCCCAGATGTGTATGCGAAATTAGTGGACTTGATAGAATGAAATTGATACTATAACCATTTTATTTCACCAAATTCGGGTGGTATGGGACGATCCGTTAATTATGATAGTTAACTTAAAATAAATATATCACTGTTACAATAAAAAAGCAATTTATTTTTTATTAAAAATCAAGATAATTATTAGATTTGTTTTTGAATCAATAAATATACTTCATCATATTTCATAACTTTATAATATATAAGTTTATAATAGATCGTGACACAAAATATAATTTTAAACGTACTTGCCTTTTGAGTAACTGATGTAAGTGATCTTGAGCAGGCTGGTAGAAATGGTTTGGAACAGCAGTAAATATATTCCTGAGCCATTTAGATCATTTTTATGACTACTTCTCAAGAGCCTTTAAAATTTTTCATAGGGTCATTCAAATTATGAACAATTAAATCGTAAAATATCATGTCTCAGCATCAACAGATGAAAATAAGGAATGCATCAATAGTAGCATTGATTGCAATCAAACCATGGCGTTATTTTCTAAAATATAAATCAGTTTTGTGTCAAATGTTAAATGGTTATTAACTTTATTCAATTAACATTATTTGATTTATTAGTTATTTTAATTAATACATATCAATTGTCTATTCTGTGATAGGGCATAGTAGATATTGGGATGCACAAGTATGCCAGGTCCAGCCTTGAACCAAAAATTCTTAATCGGGAAAACAAATTCTCCTGGATCTAGCAGCCTCTTCTTCCCTATAGCTTCATTCTCTTTTTGCTCCATTCATACTTCATCACCGTAGAATGAAAGAGATCCTTTTTCTGCATATTCCTAGCCTTTAATGCTAAATCCAGGTATGTCGGCAGTGGTGGAGACAGAGCGTATTTGGGAAATAGAAGAGTGGGGGGTGGATCTATAGGAGTGCCACGCAGCCTTATTGGCTGTAGTCAGAATTTACCGCTGCATAAAAATCAGAACTTATCGCAACAAAAGAAAGCATGCCCTAATTTTATTTCTCCTAAAAAATACGACCCTTTGGCTGATCAATCAACCGATCCAAGGACCTCGAGATCCGAGACTTCTATAAAAAAATCTCCGCATATTTCACCGGTTATAGTCGCTAGCCAACACCAAATACTACAGGTACGGACTTACCTCAGTAAAATCAAAGTCCAAAAATATCTAATACAGATAACCACGGGGGAGGGGGATCCAGATCTTCCTCAAATTCATTGCTGACCACGATACAATGACGAAAGGGGTTATGCCCTTAAAGGTCGAGCACCCCACATATGCCCCTCGCAGGGCCAAAACCCAAAATAGGTAAATAATTAAGATGCCGATAGAAGATGTCAAGATAGCTTTCAAACACTTGGCCCCCATTAACCTTTAACTATATATCTATAGTTAACATGTATTGTTGAATATATATTAGTATGGTAGAATATATAACTTCTGTGGCCCTTAAACTTAAGGATAGTTGGACTGGCTGCCGTGGCGAATCCACAGTTATTATTCTTGTTCCTCGTCGTCCTAGCACAGCCTTCCTCGCCCCGGATGGTGACCCAGGACTTCTTTACCAACCAAACGTTCTCCCCGTCCACAGACCCGTAATCCCCTAGTACACCCTGATCTGGATTCCTTGAGTTGCAACTAATATCGTAATAAATGCCTGGAAAAGGGTACATTATGCTAATTGTGAGACTTTAAGACATCTCCTCCTTTATGATATTCTTATTCATTACAAAAAAGTAAAAATAATTCATAATATAAGTCAAAATGCCTGAGATTTGTCTATCACATTGTTAAAATATGAATAATCTACGTATTCCTAAATACATTGAAAAGTTAATTTGATAAAGAAGATGACCCTTCCTGACTTCGAAAAAGTAACACATCAGTCGGTACCGTTCGTTTCATCTGTGAAACAATAGTGCCATGTGTTAATGTTAGCCGTGGTTCCCGGAATTTGTGTGTTGACAGGAAGTATTTTTTAAAAAGTAACTGGATTATTTATATAACTATCATTTATTCTCTTTATTTACTGTAATTATTTTATTTTGGTCGCACATGGCAACACCCTTATATCCTAAACCACCTGACACGCGGGACATGTTTAAATTAAAGGTAAATGGTCCAAAAAGTATATGGTCATGCGTTTCAGATTCAAATTCGGACAATAAAAATTTTAAAAATTTCAGCCCGTTTTACGTATGTCCGTTCATAAAAAGTTGCTGTCCACAATCATAATCTTAATGATTAATGATGACTAATGAAAAAGATTTTGTCAATTTGAGTAAAATCAAACCTTCCAAAATATTCCCATATTATTTGAAGTACATAAAGCATTGAATTTTTCTCGTGGGGTTGCTTATGTCCTGGAGTTGCTGAATTGTACAGAGGATGGATTAGCTTCGGATCTTGAAAATCAGGGTATTGTTAATGTTAAAAGGATTAATAAAAAAATTAATAATGAAAAGAAAGCTACACCTTTACTGATTTTAACTTTCGAGAAGTGTGAACTACCACAAACTACAAAAGTAATCTTAGATTTTCTTTTTATTAGAATCAGACTTTATATGCCGAAACCTCTTCTTTATTATTCGAGCTACAAGTAAAGACTTACTATTAAAAATTGCCAAACAAAGAACTGTGGTAAATGTGGAGGAAATACCCACAGTAGTGAAACTTCTAATAATTCCCCCAAATGGTTAAACTGCAAAGAGGATCATCCAGCTTATAGTAGTAAATGTTCAATGTATGAAAGTGAAAAGAAAATTGAAAAAAAATCTGAGTACAGGAAAAAGTAGCGGAAGCGATTATTAAAAAACAAGAGAAAGAAAATGGTGGGATCATAACTCACGGGGATGTTGTATCGGCCCCTCCCCCTCCATCGCCACAGGAAAAGTCTATAACTGAGACTGCTAGAGCAAGTAGCTAAGTTGGCCAATACTGTCAAAATTTTATGTAAAAAAATAAGTACCTTAGAATCAAATTTGGTAAACAGTTACATAGATGACAACATTAACTGCAGCGACGAATGACTAGTAACTTCACCAAACAATAGTGAACAACTTGGAATTAAAACTAATTTTGCCAACCTCCAAAAAGTAACAAATCAAAACAAAATTCATTCTACAGTGGTATAAAATTTAACTAATTCAGAAAATAATATAAATAAAAACAGGCTACTGTCTCAAAACTCTTCTTTTAGTGAAGAATCTTCTCCCTCGAAAAATAAAAATGATGTAGTATTGACAAGACCAAAAGAAAAAAAAAATAGGCTATATACCCAATAATATATTTTCTTTTATCTTTATCCAATGTTTTTCAGCGTCATAACTCTTATAATAATGGACTATTTCTTTTCTGCATTTGTTTCTGTTTCTCTGTTAATGGTAATTTGTTATTTATCTGTACGGCTGTCAACCGATATATACTTTTTTTCACTAGTATTATATGCTTCATAATTTTAACTCTAACACAAATAGCTTTATACGAAGGTGTCTCGGCTCCTTTTCTTTGGCAGGCGGCATAGGGAGAATGTTTTATTTAAAATAAATGCAATGGAACTTAAATGGTTTATTTTATCGTAGAAATGAATTAAAGTACTTACTGAACTACTATAATATCTCTGTCGCTTTCTTACAAGAAACAAATTGAAAACTTACTAATATGTTTGAATTTCCTGGATATACTATTAGGAGGAACGATTATACAGACGGTCGCATTGCTTGTGGTGGCGTGTGTATTTTACTGGAAGAGAATATTCCTTTTAATACCTTACATATTACCTCTAATTTGCAAACAGTACCAGTAAGAATTTTATCAAAACCTCGCCCGTTCACATTATGCTCTCTAAACCTCCCTCCTGGCCGATTATTCACAGTTAAAGAATTAAAGGACTGTTACATTCATTGCCCCCACCAGTTCTCGCTGGGGACTTTGATGCTTATAATTTAATTTGGGGTAGTGACCAGTTGGATTTTCCAAACCATTTTCATAAAAATAGTTTTTCAATGCTTTGAATTGATAAATTCATATTCCTTTCGATATTCGACATTGTTACTAACATCGATGTAGAAGATAAGAAACGATATTTCGATAATTTATTTTATAGAAATATTGATATTTTATGAAAAAAAAAAACTGTAATATTTCATGAAAAGCTAAAATAAGGTATTTCGATATTTTATTTTGATAATTTCATGTACCTTTCGATATTTTACATTGTTATTAATATCGAAATCAAAGATTAATAATTGTTAAAGCCCAAAATTTTGATTTCTGTTTAGGTTAATTTTGTTTTGACAACTTTCCAAGTGACTTTTAATTTTGTTAGTTGTAAGGTTATGTTTATTCATTTATTTTTGTTAACTATAAGTAATTTTAATTTTGTAAATAAAAATAAGGGATATAAGGACGTTCAGTGTTTATAAATAAATTGCGGAGGTGTGACACGTGCGGAGCAATACCGAAGGCAGTGCCTAAACCTTCAGTGGCAGTTCCTATATAATCGCGGATGAGGCAGTTGGCAGTGAAGATTTAGATAGCACTGGAGCGATGTGAGTTGGCTTTTGGCACGGCGTAAGACAAGTGACGCATTGCTTGTGGGACGCTCCACCGCCATTGTTTTGTGGACTCTTGTTAGTTGGAGCTTTTGGAACATTTTTACCTTCTCACCGGCAGTCACCACTGTTCAGTCTACAGTTTTTTGGAGTCGTCGGGTTGCCCGGTAACCTCTCTCTCACCAGCTCGCCAGCGGTCATCCTGGTCAACCAACTCTAGATGTGTGATATTGTCGTGATATGCGCATATCGACCCCACGCCCATCTGTGAGTGACTTTTATGTTCTTCCTTCGAGTTATTTTCTTTTTGCTTAATTAACTTATTATTTCCAGTGTAAATAGATTTATTGTTTATATGTATCAAAATATGTTTATCACTTTTACTCCACGATACACTATCTTTTTTTTTGTAACAACATTACAGTTCATTTTTTTGTTTATATTTTAATTAATTAAATTTTTGTATCACTTGGAAAGTTATTTTTTTTATTATTTCATTTTCTCAATTATTTTTTTTTTATGTGATATTTATTTCAGGTCCTCCGTTATTTTTTTTTGTTTATTTTATCTCGAACCAGCGAACATTACCCTCTGGGGAAGAGGTCGGTTTTCACATACGAAACACCCCTCGCCCCAACAATAATATTTCCATATTTTTTCATCGAAATATCGATATTTCGTTTAAAAATACTAAGAAAATTTTATAAAAAGTTTAAAAATAGTTTTTCAATATTTTAAATTGATAAATTCATATTCCTTTCGATATATTACATTGCTATTAATATCGATATCAATGATTAGCAACAATATTTGGATATTTACTTTTATAGAATTATCGATATATTATATTGTTATTAATATCGATATCAAGGATTGGAAACGATATTTCGTTATTTTTTCATCGAAATATCGATATATGGTTAAGAAGATTAAAAAAATTTAATAGAAAGTTTAAAAATAGTTTTTCGATATTTAAAATTGATAAATTCATGTTCCTTTTGATATTCTATACTGTTACTAATATCGATATGGAAGATTGGAAAAAGTATTTCGATATTTTTTCATCGAAATATCGATATACGAGTTTTAAAATATTAAGAAAATTTCATAAATGTCGTTTTTCGATATTTTAAATTGATAAATTCATATTTCTTTCGATATTCGACATTGTTACTAATATCGATATCAAAGATTAGAAACGATATATCAATATTTTATTTTATAGAAATATCGATATTTCATAAAAGAAAACTATAACATTTTTTGAAAGACTAAAATAGGGTATTTCGATATTTTATGTTGATAATTTCTAATTAATTTCAATATTCAAAATTGTTGATAATACCGATATTAAGAAATTTGATAAAAAGTTTAAAAATAGTTTTTCAATATTTTAAATAGATAAATTCATGTACCTTTCGATATATTACATTGTTATTAATATCGATATCGATGATTAGCAACAATATTTTTACATTTATTTTTATAGAATTATTGATATTTTATATTGTTATTAATATCGATCAAGGATTAGAAACGATATTTCGTTATTTGTTTCATCGAAATATTGATATTTGGGTAAAAACATAAACAAAATTTTTTAAAAAGTTGAAAAATAGTTCTTCAATATTTTATCGAATAATCGATATTTTGTTTAAAAAGTGTAGAAATTGTTTTGAATAGTAAAAACAGAATGTGGATATTTTATTTTGATAAATACATGTTCCTTTCGATATTTTACATTGTTATTAATATCGATATCGAAGATTAGAGACGATATGTCGATACTTTATTTTATAGAAATATTGATGTGAACTACTGTAACATACTGGCTTTATTGTATTCGGTACATCTCTTATATATGTTCGATCAGCTGATCCCCTCAGTCAGCTGTCTTCGAAATAACAGCTGGCTCATACCGTAACTCCCCCCCCCACCAGTTTACGAACAATCCTCGTAAACTAATACTATATGATATAATAACATAGAAAACAAGAACAATAAAGAAAAAAATATTTACAATAAAACTAATCCTCCAGTATTCCAGAGAATCAGGCAATTCGGGCTAAAAATTATCGGCAGATAAATCATCGTTGGGGCAGGAGCAAATAAATTTTTTGGGCCACACGATTT
>NW_027116652.1:632118-632539 GCF_000696795.3 Halyomorpha halys | reverse complement strand
AGTTTCTCCGGTTCTTCTCCAAGTCCTCTTTTCTTGCTGACCATTCTCTCGCCCAGAGTCTTCTGCTTCATTTTCTGTCTCCGAGGTCTCGGGCAATTCTGTGGCTTCACTCGTGGATCCATTCATCCTTCGGGAGATTTTCCTCCTCCGTAATCTCTGTGCGTTTATCTCCATGGGTTCAGGCTGATTCTGCGCTTTCCGCCGATACTACATGTATGGGACACTGTCGGGCTATATGTCCCTCTGCCCCACATTCAAAACATCTCGTGCGCGGGCAATGCGCCATTAGATGTCCAAACTTCCCGCCGACCATTGTTTCTGGGGGTTTGAACATCTTACCCCCTAACATAATTCTCCAATTTCCCCTGATATTCTTAACCGAAACACCCACCTTCCCTAGCAGGTCACACCCCACAATCAC
>NW_027116652.1:624899-625528 GCF_000696795.3 Halyomorpha halys | reverse complement strand
AGTGTTCCCTTACTAGATTGTATTACAGAAAAGTTAGTTACTTATTCTATTTATTGTTTTGTTTTGAGATTGTTGTTGATTTTTGTAAATATTGTCTCTTTCATGCTATGTTTTGGTTTTTTGTAAATAATATCTTTTTCATTCTAACTTGTTCTATTATTAGGTTTAAATTATATATTTAGCGTTTATTAAGGCAACTTGTGAGTTTTTTCAATGATATGTATATAGGATTAGTTTTATTGTAAAAATTTTTTCTTTATTGTTCTTGTTTTCTATGTTATTATATTATATAGTATTAGTTTACGAGGATTGTTCGTAAACTGGTGGGGGGGAGTAACGGTATGAGTCAGCTGTTATTTCGATGTCAGCTCACTGAGGAGATCAGCTGATCGATCGTATATAAGAGATGTACCGAATACAATAAAGGAAGTATTTTACAGCAGTTCAAGCGAGTTAGATCTTATATATAATTTTGGGCCACTTTTTCGAGCACTGCTGGCCGGATGTCACGAATAACACGAACAATGCTGGCCTCCAAGGCGTCAATTGTTGCTGGTTTATCAGCATAAACCAGTGACTTCACGTAGCCCCACAGGAAATATTCGAGAGGTGTCAAATCGCACGACCTT
>NW_027116652.1:621140-624120 GCF_000696795.3 Halyomorpha halys | reverse complement strand
AAAAAAAATTAATCACCACTTAAGAAAACATAAAAGAACAGATATGTTGAGATGAGGACACTCTGGGTTACTCTTGCGCGGGTGTTTCGGTTAGTGGGACTTTTAGTTGTTCAATATGAACGGTCCTGCGCTTTGAAGTTTTTTTTTTTTCTTTCGATTCTTAGGTGACTGAGCGAATCGCTGATGCAGGATGCTTGAAGCAGTTAAGAGTGGTTTTCGTAACAGGCAAGAGGAAAAGAAAACAAAAGTGGGTATTTTCAGATTGACATTTCTTCTCAATTTCACTTATTTGTCATAATAATGGTCGCTGATAAAGAAGGTTAAATCAAGGATACAAGCGTCAGAAATGAGATTCCTCCGAATAGGCTTCATGCTTAAACTTTCATATTTGTTGATATTATTTGTTGATATCGAGTGTTGTTGATTGCAGGTGGCATTATTGATGTAACAATATACCTCTATCTTAAATTTTACAAACTTATTTGTTTTTTAATAATTAAATTTGAAAAAAAGAGATACATTTTTCTAAAATTATAGATTTATAATATAGTATATGTGCTTGCTTCGTTTTCAGAAAAAGGAATAAAAAATAAATCCTTTAAAATAAGATCATCGAAACCTGTCTGTATGGGTAAATACTAAAAATTTATTTATAAAAATAATTGTAATAAAAATAAAAGGTCGTAGGTGTATTAGAGGGTATTAATGCTAGGAGAGGGGGTAGATTGCTATATAATTGGATATAGCCTTAATCCCTTAAGTAGAAGATATTAGAGGAAGGGCTGTGAAATCCACTCTAATAGCTTCCCTAATAATAGCTTTCAACTATCATTAGATCAATTAATATCACACATTTTATTTATTTATTTTAAATTTATGATTAATGTTATATAAATAGTTTCTTGGATTTATAAATGATTTTTGAAAAAAATATTCCCAATTCTTTTACCTCTACTATTCTTTAGTTATTATTATTAATATTATTTCAGCTGATTAAGTTCACGATATCAAATCAACTTATTATCCCTTTACAGTGCCATTTGTATTAAATACAATTGTTTAACCTGCCGTATACATTGTAAGACCAATTACAATACCTTTTAAGGTTTTCAACATCATATTCCTAGCAATTTTGCAAAAATAATATACATTCGAAAAACATAGTGATTGCAACATTTGGAATTTAAGTGTTAATAAGCTTGTACGACATTAAAGAATTTAAAAAATAAAATAAAATTGTTGTTGTTGACAGCAATAGTAGAATGAAGTCATATTAACTTGGAGTTATTATATTTTGTAATATATAAAAAAAAAAGAATTGATAAGGGGTTAACATAAACTATTTCAATCTAAATTACGAAATCGATTGTATAACTTTATTAAATTTATTTATTAGATTGCATTCCTCGATCCTTAAATATTTAGAAATAAATCATATATTTTAATATTGACAATGGTCTTTTCACAAATTTGGCTTTTACTTTAAAATAACCGTTATACCACTAAATTTACCTTAATCGGTTATTTTTGGTTAAAGTGTTTCTTTCCGTCACTAAATAAATACAATGAATGGACATTTGCATACCGCAACTTACTCTAAAATCCTTTCACATTTGCTTTTACTAAGTTTACCTCTGCTATAACGATTAGCACTAAGAGTTTAGTCATGTAGCTTACAGCTAATTGTAAAATAAGGTTATTATTATTTTTTGAAATAATGTCTCGGAAAATATTGCTGCACATAAAAGCCAACTACTGCCTCTGTGTACAATATGGCGAAATGGTACATATTTGTGAAAAATACAAATTTTAATATCTTATCAATAACTAATAAAATGTCTTCAAATATTATAAAATATATTAAATTATGAAGAAGATGGTTAGGGGTGCGGTTAAAAGAAAAAAAATAGTTAATAACTATTTATTTGCCGACGTGTGACCCTACATAAGGGCAAAAAATATACAGAAACGAACAGAATACTATTTTTACATAGTAGAATAATAAAATCCAAAAAGGTAAATTAAGCTAGAATTAAAATTATGTAAAAATACGTGAAAAGAAAATTATTTACAAATGAAAGAAAAGAAGAAATAAAATAAACTTTGACAGAAAATCGGAAGCATTTAGAGTGGAGGGGAGGCGACCATTAACAGTTTTATTTAAAATATGTTGCTTATACAAGAAAGAGATATAAAAATATGATGTAAAATGTATTTTTTAATTTTAATATTTAATAATCCTTTAACTGGAAGAGTCTTATGGAATTAATTTGGATTTAGTGAATGAACAATTTCTTCCTTATTAAACTATAATAGTTTATTTCATATCATCAGCAATATATTTTTTAAATATTTTTATCCCAATCTATGTTATATTAATACTATTTTATTTCTTCTTTTGTTTCATTTGTATATAAAATTAATTTTTATTCTACTATGTGAAAATATTATTAGTTGTTTCTGTATATTTTAGCCCTTATGAAGCTCTACAAAGTGGGGCGGAAACGTCGCCAAATAAATAGTAGTTAACTAGTTTTGTTTTCTTTTAACCGCACCCCTAGCCATCTTCTTAATAATTTAAAATAATATGGTCAATTATTTATGCATATAATTAAAAAAAATAATTTTTTGAAGAACTTCCTAAAATGATTTTTATTTATTTATTGATAGTCACAACCGTATTAGATACAAATACATCTAGTTGTTGTTGTCTGGGGCTTTAGGGCCTAAAACCCTGAGGCCATCAACGCCCATATTTTGTGCTTTATATTCTATTTCTATAATTTCTATTTCTATAATTCTATTTCACTTTAAATAATTTCGAAAAAAAATTTAAATAATTACTTCTGTTGGTATTTTTTATTACGTATAACAGATTTTCTGGTTTAAATCTTATTCAAAAGGCCATTCCTTTTTAAGAAAACTAAGACCATTTGCACATTCTTCTGGTCATCACTCAGAGCATCCGATACACTCGGTC
>NW_027116652.1:612641-620270 GCF_000696795.3 Halyomorpha halys | reverse complement strand
TTGAATATTTAGGTTTGAAGATGTATTTATGCGTAGGGTGATCGTTTTGAGGGTATAATTTCGAAATATAGTTTATCGCCAGTTTTTTCCTTCTAAATAGAAGAGGAGGTAGTCCAGCTTCAGAACACAGACTAAGAATGGGGCTAGTTCGAAAAGCGCCGGTCGCGATACATATCCCTGTATGATGAACCGCATCTAGTCTGGCAAGGATTCGGTGTCTGGCAGAGCCGTAAATGAAACATCCATAGTCCATCTTCGAGCATATCAGAGTCTGGTATAGTTTGATAAGTGTGTGTCTGTCTGAGCCCCAAGAGATGCCGCTAAGAAACCGTAATATATTTAATTTTTGTATTGGATTGGATTTTAATGTTGAGATGTGCATTTCCCAATTTAGTTTTCGGTCGAATATCATCCCCAGGAATCTGTGGTTATTTGTGTAGGGTATCAAAGAACCGCCTAAATATAGTTCAGGAGATGGTAGGGTTATTCTTTTTCGGGTGAAATTGAGGCATTTAGTTTTCTCAGGTGAGAACTCGAGACCGATTGAGAGTGACTAGTTATTAATTATATTGATTGCTTCCTGTAATTTATGTTTTATGGTAATTGTATTTGCCGATCGACAAATAATGTCTAAATCGTCCGTGAATAGTAGCGGTTTAACCCCCCTTGGCAAGTTGAGTCCCAAATCGTTAATTGCTAGGCAGAATAGTGTTGGGCTGAGAACACAGCCCTGCGGGACTTTATTCCACACATCAGCTTGCGGTGTAGAAGAGTTTATGGAGCTAATATATTTTTTCCATGATTCCATCTTACTTTGTTTAAATATATTTCTACATATAGCCCGGTGCTTTTTATATTCAATAAAATTTTCCGAAGTCATACATTTGGTGAATTTTTTATATGCCTTACGACGTTCTTTAATAGCCTTCTTACACCTATCATTAAACCAAGGGACAAGCGGTCTTCTTGGGGATCCCGAAGTCATCGGTATTGATGCCTTTGCAGCATTTATAATGTTGTTAGTAAGGGCTTTACAACCTCTATCTGTGTCCATATCAGATGGATCAATTTCTGGTGGAGAGGCAAGGGAGGTAAAAATTTCTGGTGGGGAGGCACTGTTCTTTTTAGCACCCATTTCGGTTTGGTATGTATATGATTCATTTCTTTAAATTTTATATGAATTTGGAAATGGTCACTGCCGTGTAAATCAGTAAGAACTGTCCAATCTATTGAATTATACGTTGGACTACCGAGTGTAAGATCAATTGCTGAATAAGTCCCATAGCTGGAGCTAAGGAAAGTATGTTCCCCTGTGTTAAGTACTAGGAGATTAGTATTGTCCATGAATTTTTCTATTATTTTGCCTCGCGTATTAAGATTTTGAGAACCCCACCGTGGCGAGCGGGCATTCAGGTCCCCCATAAAAAGCACAGGCTGTGGTAGTTCATTAAACATGTCTAAAAGGTGTTGGTCTTCAATTAAGTGATCCTGTTGTAGATATAGGTTACATACTGAGAAGGTAAATTTTATATGGATTTTAACTGCTATAGCTTGGAGATGAGTATTTATATGGATTGGTTCGGAATAAACTGATATTTTGACGGCAAGTAATACTCCGTAATGGCCATGGTTTGTATAAGGACTATCTTTTCTATATATTTTAAATTTCTTTCGTCATGATTTGAAAGATTAGTTTCCTGGAGTGCTATGCAAAATGGATTTATATCTCTAATCAGAATCTTTAGATCATTAAAATGAGTTTTAAGTCCGTTACAATTCCATTGTAATAATGACATAAAAATAAAATAAAAAAGAGAAAAAATTACCTTACATAGAAAAATCGAGAGAATATTTAGAAATTGATGAAGTAAACATTAATGGTGATTAAAAATCAGTTTAGAATAGCAAAAGTGACAGTAAGTTGCTATCGACTTTATTTTACTTATTAATCGTGTTCTATTTTTTCTTGGCTCTGTGCTCTTGTTTTACTTCTTGTTCTTCTTTCTTCGACTTTCGTCCATTCTCCTTGTGACTTTTCTGTTCTTTCATGAGAAACAGAAATATCATTCGTAGTGGTTATTTCCGAAGTGGTAGATTTCGGAAAATCTGCTGGAGGTTTAGCCTCCTCAGTCTTGTTCTGTTTTTGGGTAGAAGACAGTGGTTTTTCATAGACTTTTTGAGAATGGGTTGATGGAATACTGGAAACGAAGGGGGAGGGTAGAGAGGGAATCATGATAGAAGGGGAGGGTAAAGAGGAAATAATGGAAGAAGGAGAGGGTAAAGAGGAAATTATAGGAGAAGGAGAGGGTAAAGGGGAAATGATGGAAGAAGGAGAGGGTGGAGCGGAAATGATGGAAGGAGGAGAGGAGGGTAAAGTGGAGGGAGGTTGGGTAATGTTGGGGTGTTCGTATAGAGTTGTTTTATTTGTGGTCTCTGACGACTTCTTATTAATAAAATTACTTCTGCCTTGTTCTTCTGTTTGTACGCTAACACTTATTTTTTTTTTTTATTTTTAACAATATTAGAAAAGGTGAATTGTGCGGATAATGGGTGTATTAACCCATATTTTTTCTTTGCTGCTATATAGGTTATTTTTTCGGTCTCCTGTATAGTCTTAATTTCTTTTTCCTTAGTAAAAGTTGGGCACATTTTTGAAAAAGACTCGTGTTCACCGGGACAATTTACACATTTTAAAGGTTTTTCACACTGTATCCCTTCATGTCTATTTTCCCCGCAGTAACGACAAAGTGGATTTTTTTTACATGTCGTTTTTGTGTGTCCAAATCGCAAACAGGCGGTACATCTAATCGGGCTTCTAATATATTGTTTTACAGTAATATTGTAGAATCCTATTTTAATTTCTCGCAGAATAGTGGGGTTATTAAACGTTATCAGGTAATTATTACTATAATGTTTTTCGTTATTTTTAAAGTATGTTAATCTTCTACATTTTGTGCTTTTAATTCTTCTTTTATTTCCTCTAACGTACAACAATTTAAATCGGGACACCATACGACACCTTGACTCTGGTTCAGTTTACCATGTGGGTCTACTTTAATCGGAACTTTATTTAACAAGGTTTCACATCTTAGTAGTTTTTCCGATTGTATATCTGTAAATACTTCTACTAGCAGGGTTCCATCTTTTAATTTTTTAGCAAATTTGATCTCCCCGATCAAATTATTTATACTTTTATAGATAAAAAACGGCGAAATGTTTTTGAAATCCAAAGAATTTCCTTCTTCATTCGTTTCGACTCTTTTTATTATGAAAAATCTTATACATTTTTCTTTTTTGCCGTCTATTTTTGTATTAAATGTTCTGAATTTGGCTTTTTTCCGTTTTAAGGGGGAAGATTCAAACATATCGCCTGATTTTATGTTTAAAAATTAAAATTAAAAAACATATCTATTTGAAAAACAAACTAAATAAAGAGAGATAGTAAATAAAATATATATACTTAGCAAAGAAAAGAAATAACATAAATAAATGAAACTTTGACTTGTCGCTTGTAGACTTGTAGAGAGCCACTCAAAATATAAACACTGGCTGCACAATAGCTGTATTGTTTCTCCTCAAAGGGAGACCGCGATCCTCACTAGACGGAGTCTAAGAGAGAACTGATACATCTAGTAAATGTGATAATAGTATTACAGTGGCAAGATACAGAAACTATCCATTGGTACTACATAAAAAGTAATTTATTAGGTCATTGAGCTATCACCAGGTAACACCACCTCTTTTTATCTATGTAACTATCTATATGATATCCTATTAACCTTCTTCGCTTTTCAAAATTTTGTCCTTATTAGTTGGAATTGTGAAAATAAATTATTTTTTTAACTAATTATTTATATCACTTCATTCATACATATAAAATAACCTAAGAGTGTCTAAAACATTTGTATACAGTGATATTTTAAATCCTGTTTTCATCATTATAAAACACAAAATTGTTTTTATACACATGTTATTTATATAACATTCCTATATATATAGCATATAACATTCCTGTTCACTTATGTATGTACATCCTTATCATGTCTAACCTTATCAAACATAGATTTTAATTTTACGAAATTCCCCCTTAAAGAAAATTAACATTACATTATACTAAATTTTGACACAAAATGTGAAACTAATATTCAAACAATAATATCAAATGAAACAAACTCCCAACGAAAACTACATAACAATAAAATTTATACAGAGCAACTGAAACTGATACTATTGTTTCTTTTCAGTTTTAACTTTCTTCGCAGAGCAAGAGCGAATTGGCACAGGACTAGATACCCATCAGATAAAACACATTATACTAAATTGACAAACAAACTTAAAACAGAACTTAAAAAATTCAAAACGCAAAATTTAACTAACTTAACTGAAAACCTCGCGACTACTGACAAATCTTTATTGACGACTACTAAGAAGATTCTTAACTTCAAGAATTTTAATCACCCATTTCTTACTGAATCTCAAACGTGGACCAAATCGGACGAAGAAAAATCTCAAATATTCGGTCAGCATCTTTCTAAAACCTTTGAGCCACACCCTGACATCCTTAATTCAACCAACCTTTAATACATTGAAGAAGTATTGAATACTCCACTCCAAATGACCCTGCCTCCTAAAGCATTTCATCCATCAGAGATATCCAACATCATCCAGAATTTACCAACCCCCAAAGCTCCTGGTTATGACATAATCACATCCCATGTTCTAAAACATCTTCCTCGAAAATCTGTGATATTCCTCACCTACATCTACAATGCTGTCCTCAGATTCACTTACTTTCCTGACCCATGGAAATCATCCAAAATCAAAATGATTCCCAAACCTCGAAAGCCGCCAGAACACCCAACCTCTTACCGTCCTATCTCTTTATTACCTATCATGGGAAAATCCTTGAGAAACTTATCTTAAAACGCCTGTATCCCATCCTAGATTCCAACCACATAATCCCAGTTCACCAGTTTGGATTCCGAACATCCCACTCCACTATCCAGCAATGTCATCGTGTGGTCGATGTTGTCTCGTCTTCATTAGAGCGCGGAATGTACTGCTCGGGAGTCTTTCTTGAAGTAGAACAGGCTTTTGATCGAGTCTGGCACCCAGGACTGCTATACAGGATCCGTAAATTCCTACCCCTACATATTATCTCATTATCCGTTCTTATCTCTCAGACAGGTTATTTCAAGTAAATCACAACAGCCCTTATTCATCTCTGTTTCCTCAGTCTGCTGGTGTACCTCAGGGTAGTATCCTTGGTCCTATCCTTTATACAGCTGACATCCCAACCCATCCTAACACTATTCTCACCGCGTATGCCGATGAAACATACCTATTGTCAGTGAATAATGATCCTTCCATTGTATCCCAACTCCTCCAATCCCACATCACCACCCTCGAAGAATGGTGCCAAAACTGGAGGATTAAAATAAATTCCAATAAATCCCACCAAATCACATTTACCCTTTGCCGCAAACCTTCGTCTAGCCCTACAGTATCTTTTAATAATACCCCACTTATTCCTGTTGAACAGATCCGTTACTTAGGACTAAATCTGGACAAACGACTGACATAGAATCCTCATACAAGACTGAAAAGACAGGAAACTGCTCGTCGATTCCGACTATTACAACATTTACTAGACAAACGGTCCAAACCTCCAATCCATTACAAAAGACTGATGTACATGACTATTATAAGGCCTATTTGGACATACTGAGTTGAGCTATGGGGCTCCACTAAACCATCTAATTCCTCTCGAATCCAATCCTTACAGTTCAAAATCCTTCGTAAAATCCTTAATGCTCCTTACTTTGTCACAAATCAAATCATCCATCAGGACCTCAATGTCCCCTATGTTTCCAATTTGGCCAGAACCATATCAATCCTTCCATAATAAACTTCCTAACCACCCAAACCAACTCATTTCTAACCTGGCTTCTACTTCACTACCTAATAATCCTCCAAGGCGTCTGAAGAGAAGATGGCCTCGAGATCTTCTCCTTTAGAAATGTTTTTGGAGTTCTATCAATGGGTAGATTCTCCACATGTTTGTATTATGTCATAATACCACTTAACAGCAAATTTACTTGATGTGTATATATGTACACAGTTGTAAATATCAATAAATCAATTAAATAAAAAAAAAACTTTCTTCGCTCACATCTTGTTATTTTCTGTAATAGTTCGCCTGTTTGCGACTTCACATACGCTAGCTCCTCTTGATTTGTTGAAGGACTATGGCTGCTATCTTGTTCCACACTATTTGGGACATCCGTGGCCCTGTTTCATAATGAAAGCTAATAGTATTAGTTCATAGTACAAGTGTAGAAACTAGTGTGGTAATTGCACTAATACTTATTTTTTTCATGATAGGAATAACTATTAGTAATATTACACGAATTAAAAAATACTAAAGTATAAGTAATTATTGTACTAGTCAGTTTAATTGAAATAAGATAAATGGACTAGACTAATAGTATTAGTTTGTACTTTATTATGAAACAGAGCCCATGTCTCTAATGCGCCTTGGTGAAATATGAGATTAATTTCGGACATAAACACCTCCTTGTTGTCCCTGCACGATGTAAGAGCTCGGGCTTCTTTGTCAGTTATTGTTCCAGCTATCCATAGCGATGATGGCCCGTATCTATATATTCTGTCCTTCAAAATATAAAAACCTTGTGGTTTTATATAGGTCATTAAGTTTTTTGGTTTTAATTCGATCTTCAATCAGTAGCTTCCTATCAGTCTCCAAAATGAGTCCAGGAACTAGTGAGTGATTGGAGTGTACAGGGCAAGGTTGTCCTCAGGTTCCTTCCCATTAAATTCTAGGCTGGAGAATGAATTTTATCACTCAGCGTAATTCTGAAATTCAATAGGGCCAGATAAATATTTTTTGTTATGC
Organism: Halyomorpha halys; assembly: GCF_000696795.3. NCBI lineage: Eukaryota > Metazoa > Arthropoda > Insecta > Hemiptera > Pentatomidae > Halyomorpha > Halyomorpha halys. The sequence continues at coordinate 613,354 of NW_027116652.1, read as the reverse complement.
TTAAATAAACCTGATCTAAATCAAAATTTTATATTTTAAAAAATACGATGAAATAAGTAAACATAAAAAAGTAACATAGAAACATAAATAAGTAATGTGAGAAAAAGTCTCAGCCATCAATGTTAAAATTGACCTAGTGACTGATAACGAGTTAATTGAATCGCACTCATAGTATTGCATTGAGCTTCGCTGTGACAAGCTGGGATCCTTTTATATTTAATTGAGTTGTGTACCAGTCTTTGCCTAATTCCTTCCTTGAGTATAGGATTTCTAGTGGTAAGCTGCCGTATTCTTCATTACATTGATTGTGTTGTTCTTTTAATATATCTAATGTATTTGTACTTCGGCAAACTGCAGTGAAGTGATTTTTCTTCTTGCATTCTGAACACAACTTTCCAAACGCAAGGCATCGTCCTACTAAATGACTGTATCCACAATATTCACTCTTAAATTGACCTGATGATGAAAAGATAGTTGACCGTAAATAATATATTTGAAGAGAAGATGGTTGGGGGTGCGGTCAGTAAATAATACAAAGAAGTTGAGAAACTCTGTTCTCCGATTGCTTTAATTTTTGACCCACCGATTTTTTTTTTTTAAACTCAAAGCTTTTTGTATATATGTATGTATAGTTGACCGTAAAAATTGATATATAGGGAGATGGTCAGGGTTGCGGTCAAAGGAGAAATAAAAATAGTTTACAACTATTTATT
>NW_027116652.1:607601-612226 GCF_000696795.3 Halyomorpha halys | reverse complement strand
CTTTGTTACTTTTTTTTTTATTCTTTTCATTATATCTTTGTATTTTTATTTCTATCATTTTATCTTAACATAGTTTCATTTTGTATCTTTTTAGCCCTGATGAAGCCCTGCAAAGTGGGGCGAAACGTTGGAAAATAAATAGTTGTAAACTATTTTTATTTCTCCTTTGACCGCTACCCTGACCATCTCCCTATATATCAAAGCTTTTTGATTTTTACGGCTCCCACCCCCGCCGTATCTGCAGCTCCAGTGGCTCCTGTGTAACCCCCTCTGCCAGAAACCACTATCGCACAGGCTCATGCTAATATGCTAGCAAAAATGAAGATGAGAGCGGCGACATCACAAAACTTCAGAAAGGCCATCTCAGACCTGGAGCGTTTCTCAGGGGAAATAGCAGAATTAAATCATTTCCTTAAGGGAGGTGACCTTATCATGGAGAGTATGAAAGCTAAGGTCGCAGAGGACCTACTCGACAGGAATGACGCATTATCCCTAAAGCAGCCCTAATATGTAGGATTAAATGGAACATCCTGAACCACATTCAAGGCGAAGAGGAGACATCGTGGCCAGTCGTCAAAGAAAGATTAAAGAAGGCTTACGGAGGGGGCAGATGGACTCCAAGTCCAAGTGGCAGTACGCTGTGACACTACTAGGCCAGTTCAATCTGATGACGGAGAAGATGCGGGAGACCTAAGGAGCGGACGTGGTCAGCTGGAAGATGAACATCATTAATAATATCAAACAAGTAACGAACAAATAAGAAGACCTACCTCGGGATCGCACCTTTGTGGAAAGCGTCCAGGAAATAATCGACGCCAGCGCCAGAGAAGAAGGTACAAGGATGGAGAATGATAATGGGGAATTGACTAGGGTACCATACACCCGCCCTAGGAATCAGGCGGCACCGTGGAAACGAAGGGAACCCAGAGAAAGCGCTAGAGATAGGGGTTGCAGCGGAGAAAGGAGACCGAACCAGGGCAAAACAAGAAACTGAGGAAGGAAAGAAGATAGTAAATGCCATGGCTGTCGGAAAGCGGGACATCTGGTGTCACAATGGCCCCGAACGAGGTGTTTTGAGTGCGGCAATGAGGGCCACATAGCACGGCAGTGCCCCTACATGTATAGATGGGGAGATAATGGGAGTCAATTTCCAGAGGTTACGTCAACGTAGAAGGAAGGACTACAGGACTCTAGCGAGGCCTCCGAAGCATCTGAGTCCTCAGGAACAGAGACATGGTGCTAAGGAGACGACCGAGCGACGGAAGGAGATCCGGGCAAGAGAGTTGAGGAGGGTGCCTGGAGAGAGGTGGCCGCGTTTTAAGGAATCACAACGTAAACGGCGAGAACAGCGGCCTGCCTATCATCAGTGTGAAGGGCCTGAGGTGCCTAGTAGACACTGGGAGCTCTCATACCATCATGTGCCGGGAGGCTGTTTGGAAAAGATAGAAAACTCCAGATGGATATTCAGGTATGTCATTGTCAATTAATCACCCTGGGTGGGCCCTGTAGAGTAGAAGGGGAGGCGAATATGGATTTGAGTAGGTGGGAAATTGATGGCGAAACTTTGACGATTCACATCGTGGAAAGGATGCCCCGGAAATATGGAGCCATTGTGGGTTGTGAGAATTGCCCCTGGGAACATAAAAAGGCTATGGCGAATTCGGTTGGGAATGAGAATATATCGTTGTCGGGAAACTGGACTAGAGTAGAAGATGAAAAGGATAGGTGCGATCCGAGGAGGGGGGAATTGGAGACAGGAAATAGAGAGGGAATATTCCGATATTTTCTTTAAGGAGGGAGACCTATTGGAAGCGCAGGGAAACTATGCACGAAATCCCCCTGAAACAGGAAAAAGTTACATATGTAAAGGAGAGACGGTACCCACATGCATTGAGACAAAACATTTGAGAGGAATGGGATATTCTGAAAAAAAAGGGAATCATAACTGACAGTACATCGACATACAATAGTCCCTTGTAGGCAGTACGGGAGAAGGCGCACCGGGAGAAAGGTACAGAGTGGTAATAGATTATCGAAGTCTCAATGAAAATGCGGTGGACGAAAGGTATCCAATACCGAGATTAGAAGATATCCTGGACAGACTGTGCGGTGCAACGATTTTCAGTTCCTTGGATTTGAAAGCCGGGTATCAACAAATAAAAATACTCCCGGACGACCAGTATTAGACAGCTTTTACTTTTGAAAGAGGGCATTACGAATTAATGAGGATGCCCTTTGGACTGAAAAATGCCCCATCACGTTCCAACGGTTGATGGATGAATTCATGCGGGGAATTGATGAGTCCATGGGCCAAGTGTACATGAACGATCTGCAGGACTTCAGCAAAAAAGAGGAAGAGCACGTGACTCACTTACGAAAGGTTTTTCAGCAGGTGAGAAAATTTGGGTTGAATCAGTCGGCTGAGAAGTCTATACTGGGACAAACCCAGATACATTGTTTAGGACACACAATTTTAAAAGAGTTAGTCAGACCAGATGCCAATAAGGTAGAGGCAATCCGGAAAATGGTGATCTCCACAGACGTTAAGGGAATCGGGAGATTGTTATAATAGAGATAAACTATAATAAGCGGTTGGTACCTGCGATGGCGTGATATCTGGTATCTATGAATAATCTGTTGAAAAAGAGTAATAGGGTGGTGGTGACACCCAATATAGTGGAAAACATTAAGAAATGCATGGAGACTACTAGTCTGCTAAACTAGTGTTAGCATTCCCGGATTTCCAACGTACTTTTGTAATGTTATTGTCTAGTGTAAATAGGCCTGATTTATATAATTATCATAATTAAGAGTAGAAGAACAAAATATGGTTATTGGCGCTGAAATAAGAATTTTTTTGTATTTTTAGGGCAGTGCTGTGAGTATTTGAATTTTACATTGAGTTTACACTTTAAAATGGAAAATGTATATTTTAATTTTTATCATTTTTTTTTGTATAGCAGTGTTTCTTTCTTTTTCTCTCTCTTCTCTTTTTTCTTTCCTTTCTTTTGAGTTTATGAGACATTTCCATAAACTAGTGGGGGAGGAGGAGTTATAGTACGACAAGGCCTATGTTAAGCCTAACCCCCATAATATTATTATTTATTTATTTATTTATTTATCACCCTACCCTGCCTATTAGGCAATACGGGTGTTCGCAGCAGTTGGTATAACTCATTGCTGCATATGTCAAACATTTACATAGCTGTGCACACAGCTTGCTATTGTTTTAAAATAAGTCTTGCTCTCCTCCTGAGGCCTTGATGGTGTAGTTTATTCTCTCCTACCCAGGGAGAAGTGAGTAGGGCCCACAACCTCCTTCCACCCATACACGAAGGTCTTGTAGTGCGGGTAGTTTTCTTTTTCATCAGCTCAGGAAGATCGCTCTCAGTCAGAACATAGAGTCCTGTTTCCCTCATCATCTTGGCTCTCAGTGGTTCATAGGTGGTACAGGAAAGTAAGACGTGCTCGGCGGTCTCAGGAACCTGACAAATTGGGCATATCAATGTTTATTCCATGTACGGCGAGCTTAGCTCGGAAACCCCCATGACCCGTGAGGAATTGTGAGATTCAGTAATCGGGGAGGACCCACGTTGATTCTAGGCGTGAATCAATGGTTGGAAAGTACTTCCTTAGGGTGGCCCCTTTTAAGCAATCAACCCACCGTCGATTCCATTGTTGCAAGGTTTCTTCTCGAAGGATCCTCTTCCATCTATTAGGGCTTTCACCAATATGCGCTTGGAGGTTCTCCGGTACATCCGCCAGACCTTCCCTCTTTATTTTGTGTCGATAATAGTCTTCCTGCAGGAGAAGATCGATAGGCACTCCTCCAGCCAATACCTGTACCACCTCATGAGACACTGTTCGGTATGCACGAGTGACTCGCAGCAGAGCTATCCTCTGTATTGTAGCCAACCTTCTCTTCTGCCTTTTCGAGAGATGTCGACTCCATGCGAGGGATGCATATCTCAAGATACCCACAACTACTCCTTTATAGATGGTCAATGTTGTTGGGTATCTGAGGCCCCAAAATGCGCCTTTTCATGTAGTCTAAATGAGGTGTTAAATCTAACTTTCTACCAAGTCTTACGCCAAGGTATGTCATAATTTCACTGGGTCGTATCACTTCTCCTTGTATCCTGAGAGTAATAGGGTGGGCCCTGTCTGTCGTACCCCTTAAGAGTATAGCTTGAGTCTTGGCAGCAGCCATCTTCAACTTCTTCTTCTCACACCACGCTCCTATCAGGTTGGCGCACCGACCAGCTTCATCTTTTAATCTGGCCCTGCTGTTCGACGCTACTACTACAGCAAGGTCATCTACATAAGCTGTGGCAGGGAACCGCTCCTCTTCAAGCACCCCCAACAACTCGTCAAAGACCAATTTCCACAGAGCAGGACCAAGGACAGAGCCCTGAGGGCAACCTCTTTCCATGGTATCTTCGATTTCATAGAAGTTGCCTCGTATCTTTATCATTCTGTTCTCAAGGTAACTTTTTAAGAGGTCATACAAGTTGCTCGGGGTCTCATATTTTTGCAATTGCTGGAGTACGCTCGCCCACCAAACGCTATCAAAGGATAGTGTATCTAAAATGTCTTCAAATCTGGGGATTGGATACTTTTCGTCA
>NW_027116652.1:597581-603401 GCF_000696795.3 Halyomorpha halys | reverse complement strand
GCATGTTTCTTGGCCGATGATATTCTATCCGTGTCCACCCTGGCTCCTCTACTTCCATTTGGGCCTCCACATCTCTAGCGCTTGTATCAATGAGATCTTGAGCACATTCCACAAACGTGCGGTCTCTTGGCATTCCCTCTTTCTTCCATAGTTCTTTTGCCAGCTGAATCTTCAGTATCATGGATAGGAATTGCATTCGACACTGATCTTTCTTTGATGACCTTCCAGGAGGTCTCTTCATCTGCCTGAATCTGATTAAGGATACTTCTTTTCACACGACAGACTACCGCTGTAATAAAGATACAGTTGGCGATGGACCTAGGGAATAAGGAAGGATTTCCCAGAGAGTGCTAGTTTGTGGAAATTGCTCAAGATCTCATAGAAGCAAGCGCTAGAAAGAGCCAGGGGGGACCCGGAGAGTATACCAACGGCCCAGAAACATGCCCAACCCTTTGAGGAGGAGAGAACACAGAGAGGGTAGAAGAGAGAGAACTAGCAATCAAGAAAATAGAGGAAGCCAAGCTAAACCCAGAAACAATAGTCACAATAGAAATGCAAGCGTCACGTTTGTGGAAAAATTGGGCATTTAGTGGCGCATTGTCCGCACATGAGATGCTTCGAATGCGGGAATGAGGGGCACATAGCCAACCAGTGCCCATATGTGTACCGAAGAAGAGATGTGGGCCGGGGCGAACCAATAGAGACCAATGCCCAATAGATACAGAGAAAAAACCGGGGATTTAGTCGATCATCAGGGGAATCCACAGAAGCATCCAGAACGTCAGAGACCGAAGAAGCTGAAGAGCTACGGAACTGAGTATGTAATGAAAATAAGGGAACGCAGGTGGATAGTGGCGAGGAACTGAAGAGAGAAAGACGCGACATCTGAAGGGGATGACGGCAGATGGGCGACCGCACACTGCTAAATTATAATGAAAGGGAGATGAGCGGCGGTCTGCCTATAATAGAGATAGAAGGAGTGAGGTTCCTAGTGGATACTGGCAGTTCCAACACCATCATGTGCCGAGAAGCCCTAGAAAAACTGTGTAGTGGGGGACATACCATGAGGACATACCAGATTAAGGAAAGTCAATGTACTATAATCACCCTGGGTGGCCCTTGCGTGGTAGAGAGGGAGGTGGATATGGGTTCGACCCGGTGGTGATTTAGAGAGAACTTGCCGGTACATATCGTAGTGAGTATCCCGAGGGAATACAAAGTGATTGTGAGGTGTGACCTGCTAGGGGAGGTTGATATTCTTGAGTTAAGAATATCAAGGGAAATTGGAGAATTAAGTTGGGGGGGGGGTAAAATGTATAAACGTCATCGATAGAAAAAGACCGAGGGGGCACGGGTCGAATCAATCAATCAGGCCGAGGACTGGAGACTGAGGCTTAAGAGGGAATTTGAAGACTTTTTTTTTAAGAAGGATACATGGTCGGGGCAACTGGGAAGACGGGCCATGAGTTCACACTGAAACAAGACAAGGTCAGATATGTGAAAGAGAGGAGATATCCACAGGCGCTACGTCACCAAATCAGGGAAGAGCTAAAACGTTTTAAACGCCAGGGAATAATTAATGATAGTACATCCCCGTAAAATAGTCCATTGTGGGCGGTAAAAAAGAAGAGCGCGCCTGGTGAAATTAACGAAAAGTACAGGGAGGTGATAGATTATAGAAAGCTCAATGAGAATACCATAGACGAGAAGTATCCGATCCCCAGATTTGAAGATATTTTGGACAAGCTTAGTGGGTCAACGGTATTCAGCACATTGGACTTGAAGGCCGGATATCATCAGATTAAAATGCACCTTAAGGATCAACATCAGACGACATTCACTTTCAAGGGGGGCCACTACGAATTTACACGAATGCCGTTCGGACTTAAAAATGCTTCCACAATATTTAAGCGCCTAATGGACGAATTTTTAGGAGGAATTGACGAATCTGTTTGTCAGATCTAAGAGGATAGGGAGGAATTTTTTTCTAACGAGAGCTTGGAGGAAGGAAGGCCAGTAGATATGGAAGAACTGGAGGACATAATCAACGACAAGAGGTGGAAGATTGTATGGAAGACGAGAACCACTGGATTGCTCAAAGTTGAGTGCAGCAATTATGGGAGGAGCAATATCAGGACGATTTGGTCGCTACCAGGCGTTAAGTATGACAAGATCTGTTGAACGTTGAATAATGTCTCTAAGCCTGGAAAAAAGTGTCACCTGTACGTGGGAAATGAAACCGTTTGGGAGAATATTAGCGGATTATTAGAGAAGAATTAAAGCGGCTATGGTGTGATGAGCGCAAAGGAAGGGACATTCGTTCGATGCAAGCGGAAACCGTTCGGGAAGACGAACGTCAGAGAGAAGTGAGTGTCATCAGGGCAAAACAAATCATCGCAGAGTCTTGGAGACCCTGCAAGAGTTAAAGTTTTCTCGTTGTTGTTCTTCTTCCAAAAGGGTTTCCACCATTAGTTTGCAACGGATGAATGTCCTGTCCATTTCTATCAGTTAATCACGACATAGCTGCTTGATCTTCTCCCAAACAGTTTCATTCCCAACATAAAGGTGATACTTATCTTCAGGTTTGAAAGCATTATTCAACGCTTTACGGATTTGTTCTTTTTTCACGCCTGGCTGTGTCCAGATCGTCCTTATTTTACTTCTCCCGCATCCACTATATAATCCGGTGGTTTTCGTCTTCCAAATAATTTGTCACATCTTGTCGTTAATTATTTCATCTATTTCCTCTATGTCTCCTCGTCTTTCTTCTGCCGAACTCTCATTATTCGACGATTCTTCCCCTATCATCTTCTTCTGCTCCATCCTTTTCTTCCTCTCCAGGCGTCCATTCCCGCAGAAACTGTCTCATCACACCGGACGTTTCCCCAGCCTCCTCCTCTACTGCATTTACTGTTACTGCTCCTGACAACCAATCAGCTACTACATTTTCTTTACCTGGTTTATATACGATTTCCATATTATATTGTCCGAGAATCTCCATCCAACGCATAATCCTGGCTGAATACTCTTTCAACTTTCCCACCCATTGCAATGGCCTGAGGTCAGTGTGTACTCTAAACCTTCTTCCAAACACATAGGGCCTAAAGTGGCAACAGCCCACGTTATTCCCAAGAGCTCTGGTTCCAGTGCTCTGTATCTGGTCTCCGTCTCTATTTGGCGTACGCAACTGGCGATCTCCTCCATCATTCTCATGAGACAACACCACTTCCAACGCGTACTCTCTCGCATCTGTAGTGATAGTAAATTGCCGGGCGAAGTCTGGGAAAGCAAGTATCGGTTCCTGCTGCAGCTTCTCCATGCAACGCCTGATATAGTCTTCCACAATCGGAGTGATAATCAACAGAAAGGTACGTTTCTTCAAAAGATTGTTGAGTGGGACAAGGTACTCAGCCATTTCTGGCACAAATCTCCGATAATAATTTAAAGTTCCCATCAATTTCCGAACTCCTTTCACATCCCTTGGCACTGCGATATTTGAAATGAAATGAAATGGTTAGAAAAAACGGGGAGACTAGAGAGTGCCTAGGGAACCCAAAGATAAATCTTACAAAACAATTCATGAGTCTCTTTAGTCTCAACTCTAGTCCTGCAGATAGCCCTCCATACAGCAAGGATCCGTAGTCGGGGGAAGTGTAGTAGTGTAGGATCCTAGTCGAAGTGGGAGAAGACTTTTTTTTTTATTAGGTCTCTTCTCACTGTCACATAACTTATATAAATATGATATGTAGTGTACCTGATAAGAAGAGTGATAAGTAGTGTATAAGATTATTACTATTATCAAACAATTTGTAGGCTTCATCCAGCTCCTTCAGCACACCTCTACTGATCAAGGTACTGGTACTCCCTGTTTCAATTAGCGCCTATACTCTTTCACCCCGTTCCTGCACTATGGATAACCTCTCCCATACTCCATATACATTGTTTATAAGCTCTCGTCGGCGTGGGTAGCCCTCGTCTCCTCAGATGGTAGCTTCTAGTTGGGCATGAATGTGAATTCCTGCCCAACTAGACTTACCTTATTCTTCATCACTTTATATCTTAACGGAATATTCCTCAGAACCTGACGTTGGAAAATCCCTGTGGCGTTTTGTTCTGTGAGTATTCACATACATTGGTTCTAGGACTGGGTTCCGTCGATAAATCTAGGGACATGGTCTTGCGATATGGCCTTTGCCCTCACATCAAAGCACCTGACCGAAGGACAGTTCGCTGCAATGTGGCCTGAACGATTGCATCATAGCATCTACGAGCGTCCTGTTTTCTGGGTCCTCGGGCTTTATTATTGCGTTGTACGTCTCTGCCTTCTCTTTTTTTTTATACACAAACTTGAGCGATCGAGAAGGTTCCTCTTTGAAGTAAAATCGCGCCTTATAATTCATTCTGCTGATAAAAAGTACCTGCCTCCACTGCCGAATATCTACTTTCTTCCCCTCTTTGGCCGCTTTGTCCGTTATGTCGCGGACACATTCCACTAATGATTTTTCAACAGCTAATTTTTCTCGTAAAATCAAGTCTGTCCAAATTGTACGTTCAATATTTTGTCAAAAATCGCTAGCTGTTGTAATACCTTGGCCTGTCCTACAGTCTCAATAAATTTTTCGGAAATAGTCGTGTATTTATTTAGCATATTCTCAGAAAAACTGTAATCTGATTGTTCAGACCTGCTCACTTCAGTGAAGAGACGGTAAATGTCTTCTTCTGGCGTCCAGCATCCTCCCCCGTATGCTTTTTCAGTCTTTTAGTAACCTCATCCGCTCGTATGCCGATCAGTACGTTTGTTTTCACCCTTCCAACCATGGACGCCCTTAATTTTGTGGCATCTAGAGGATCCACCAATCCTGCTTCGATTCTTCCTTCTGCTAGATTATGAATCTGATTTCCTCACTTCAAAAAATAGTTAAGGTCCCCTAATTCTCCGCTGAATTTTTGTAACTCCGAGACAGCAGTTTTTAGGTGTGTGGCGGTAGCTGTATTCAATATAGTCCACTCTAGTTGTATTAATTAACATTTTGTATCGACCCTCTGAAGGGTAGGAGAATTAGTGTTCTTTCCACTCGCCTGCTTTACAGGTTGACCCTGAACGACAATATTTTCGCCTCAAGATTAACCAGCTACGGTTATGAAATGGAAATATGAAATGGCATTTTAATTTCATGATCGGTAACCCACAAGGCCGCGGGGCCATTGAACACAGCCAATACTCACAATACCCCAGGGAACATCTTGGGTTGTTACATAAGGGACTAAGAGCGACCGCAGCAATACCTAGAGCGGTGTTGGCATACAATACGAGGTTTACATCACTAGAAGTTGTATTCGGCCACCCGGTACGAAAAGAATTTGCTCACTGCGGCATGCACGCATCTAAACGACGCTGTAATTCTCAAACGTAGGCTAGCCGTCATTTCTCAGCTGGTGCGCTTTAGAAGCCTCAAGAAAAACTACCAAGGTTGACTCGCATTTCCTTGGTTGTACCAGATGATTCCCACAAAGTTTCATTAGGTATGACGGTATATTGCCAACCATCGTCCGGCCGTCGCATGAAGGGCTTTTCAAAGTGGTAGCGCAACGAAAACACAACATTGTTTCCATTCAGGTGATAACAGGTGCTCAGAGCGTTGGGTATATCCACTTACCTCGAATTCGCATCCTTCTCGATCCAGATATCTAAAATAACAACTTGTTCCTCTCTTTTATTCAGTCTAATTTACTCTGTTATTTAATTTTCTTGTGATTATTATACTGTATATATATATATAAGTTACGAACTATCAGCTGACAGGTCCATATCAGCTGATC
>NW_027116652.1:596486-596779 GCF_000696795.3 Halyomorpha halys | reverse complement strand
GCAGTCAACCAAACTTTAGCAGCAGGTAACCCACCTCCGGTGCAGATTCAGCCACTAACTGAAGTCTCTTTAGCGCAATATTATGCCACGACGCTTGAATGGATTAAGGTCCGTACGGCAACCGCCCTCTCTAAACTCTAATATATACAAAAATACAATAAATAACATAGATACAAATACAATAACAATAAAACAGATACAAATACAATAAAACTACTGAAATAGGATTTAAAATAACTGCGCTCTGTGCAAATAAAAATGAGACAAAACAAAAAAAAAAATACAATTTCCCA
>NW_027116652.1:595732-596436 GCF_000696795.3 Halyomorpha halys | reverse complement strand
GGACTCTATGTTCTGACTGAGAGCGATCTTCCTGAGCTGATGAAAAAAGAAAACTACCCGCACTCCAAGACCTTCGTGTATGGGTGGAAGGAGGTGTGGGCCCTACTCACTTCTGCCTGGGTATGAGAGAATAAACTACACCAGCTTGGCTTCAGGAGGAGAGCAAGATTTATTTTAAAGCAAGCTGTGTGCACAGCTATGTAAATGTTTGACATATCCAGCAATGAGTTGTACCAACTGCTGCGAACACCCGTATTGCCTAATAAGCAGGGTAGGGTGATAAATAAAGAAATAAATAATAGGCCCTATGTATTTGGCAGAAGATTTAGGATACACACTGATCATAGGTCTCTTCAATGGGTTGGGAAGTTGAAGGAACCTTCGGCTAGGATTACACGTTCGAAAGAGCTACTGGCACAATATAACTCTATAAGCCAGGAAAAGAAAATGTCGTAACCGATTGGTTGTCTCGAGCAATTACTGTAAATGCAGTAGAAGAGGAGGCCGGAGAACCGTCTAGACAATTCCTGCGGGAGTGGGCACCGAGAGAGGAAGAAGATAGTTGTAGGAAACTGCGAAGTTTGTCAACGCACAAAGGATGACAGACATCCACCAAAAGGCAGACAAGAAGAGACACCTACCGCAGATGCACCACTCAATGATTTACAGGTTGACACTTTCACGTGGAGAGGATTTAAATGGAT
>NW_027116652.1:592386-593217 GCF_000696795.3 Halyomorpha halys | reverse complement strand
TATATATATATATATACATATACATATACATATACATACACTTGGACTGAAAGTCTTGAAGAAAAACGAAAAGAGTGAACAGAATTAAAACGCAGGCTTACTAGAAAGATACTGCTTTATTATATCTGCGATGCTCCTTATAGACATTATTGGGGTTTATTTACATGGGGAGTTAGGATTAGAGTTGTATACAGGCCTTGTCCAACCATAACTCCCTCCTACCTGTTAATGCTTCATATGCTCCAAAAAGATAACCAGGACAAAACACAAAAAAAACTAAAGACAAACTAGCCTATACACAAAAAACGAAAACTAAAAAAATAAACTTTTCATAAACTAAAATTAACACTTGAACTATTTAAAAACTAATAAAACTTGTCACTCCGTTCTTCTTACCATAAAACTTAGAAACACAAACGATAAAACGTTTGTGTACAACTCACGATCCTATTGATTTTTCATTATGGGGAACTTGAGTTGTTCTATGTGGACCGTCATTCGTTTTTTATGTTCTTTAATACTCTCTATTGTTTCTATATTATGCTCTCTAATCGTAATCACTCTGATTGGTCCCTCATACCTTTGCGGCTCCTTGCCCCTGTTAATAAACGTTAAACCACTGTCCCTATACCAATTTTCCCCACAATGTCACGTACACCCTCGTTGTCGCGCCAAGCGTTTGGCTTTCTCCTTTTCGATTCTCTCTCTCACCTTGTCCCACGTTTTTCTCAGTGGCAATAACACCAACTTTATGATCCTAATTTCTCACAATTTTTTTTTAAACTTCCAACGTTTTGGCCCTTAGGCCATTTTCAAGAGGATAACATAAAA
>NW_027116652.1:589433-589931 GCF_000696795.3 Halyomorpha halys | reverse complement strand
TTTTATGTTATCCTCTTGAAAATGGCCTAAGGGCCAAAACGTTGGAAGTTTAAAAAAAAATTGTGAGAAATTAGGATCATAAAGTTGGTGTTATTAACATAAATTACTTTAAAACAATAAATTAATAAATATATTAAATCAGTAATCTATAAATAATTAATTTATTTTTACATTCAATAACTTTATCTATCATAATTCATAATTGAATTTTACTCAGTGTCGATATCTATTAATTTAACAATTTAAATGAAACACTTTATGCAAGTAATTTGAAGTCAGTTCAGTGAGTAATCAGTAAGTTACAGCAAGAGGTATGAGAGAAATTACCTTTATAAATTAGATTGTGTTTGTCTTGTTTGAATATCCTACAAACAGGATGTGCAGATCATGCATATATGAGTGCAAGTAGGGAGAATAAGCCGATTCTGGCGCAGGAAATGAGCCTTTTTGGACTTTGGACCCTAGCCTCGAACCAGCCTTAACCACGTGACCTTGGAC
>NW_027116652.1:577727-589383 GCF_000696795.3 Halyomorpha halys | reverse complement strand
TGTAAATAATTTTTCTTTATTGTTCTTGTTTTCTATGTTATTAAATTATATAGTATTAATTTACGAGGATTGTTCGTAAACTGGTGGGGGGGGGGAGTTACGGTATGAGTCAGCTGTTATTTCGATGTCAGCTGACTGAGGAGATCAGCTGATCGCATGTATATAAAGAGATGTACCGAACCCAATAAAGCATTGTGTTTTACAGCAGTATATATATATATATATATAAGTTACGGTACGGGAGTTACGGAGTCAGCTGTTATTTCGATGTCAGCTGACTGAGGAGATCAGCTGATAGAACGTATATAAGAGATGTACCGAATACAATAAAGCCAGTGTTTTACAGCAGTATATATATATATATATATATATATATATATATGCATTATTATACTCATCATAGATTATAAAGCAAAGAAATGCATCTGTTTTTAATCCATTATTGTAGAATAATGTATTCAAAATTAATTCTAAAGATTATGTTTGATAAATGTAGTTGTTGAGATAAATATGTAGTATTTATAATTTTATGTTTTTTAATATATTTGTAGGGTTAACAGGATACTTACGTATTCTAATAATCCTAATAAAGCTAAAAATATAATTTAATCTAAAAAAATATATACAAAAATGAAATATAAATTTAACTGAATGACCTTAGCATCGAAAATTAAAATTAAACTAGAAAATATATATAAAATATTTTATAAACTGATAAAATATGATGTAATAAATGCAAACATTTGACGGCACTATCTTTCAATTGATTTAATGTTTTTAATAAAGATTATATGTGAATAACATTCAACAAACGATCGTGTTGGTAATGCTGATATTTTATTGCCTAATACAAGATTCAGTTGATGGAGTTGTGCTACCAGTGTGGCTCTGGGCATCTTGTCCTGTCTCCTCCAGTCGATCTGTTTGTTATTGTAGTAGGGGAGGGGGGGAAGTCTCTTATTTCACAACGTATGGGGTCCATTTAAAATAATTAGTAATTATGAGAGATAGTTGACCGTGGATGATAAATGAGGAGAAGATGGTTGGGGGTGCGGTCAATGAAACACAAATAAGTTAGTCATACTTATTTGTGTTTCATTGACCGCACCCCCAACCATCTTCTCCTCATTTAAAATAATTAGATACATTTTGATTATTTTTCTTCACTGATTGTAATTTACGAATTGAAACAATTCATCGGTGTTAAAAACTTACAAATTATGACGTGGAATGTATTTTGGTGAAGCTGTTCATTGATAATGATAATACCAGTTTCTCTTAAAGAGAAGAACAGCCAGCTCTCACTCAGGTCAGCTGGCGACGATAATGTGAAATGTTTACAAAAGCAGGAAACGAGTTACAAAGGAGTAAAACATAAAGAATGCAACATAAAATTATCTTGAAAACAATGTTTTAAGCCAGGAAGGCTATAAATTAGTGTCATCGCCTCAGGGAAAATCAATTGCTTGGTTGAGGATACAAGTCCCCAGTAGCATAAGTAGTAGTAGGAAAACCTCATAGAGAGGAGATGACTGATCACCTTGTTGACATATGTTTTGCCAAAGATGCCATAAGAGATTCACTCGATACCTGCAATAGCCAATCGAAAAAAATCATACTTTACTAGCTGTGCTAAGAAAGGAATGTTCTTTGAAAGGAACAATGAGAATTTTATGATTATTAATAGTTAAAATTGTATTAATGGGTAGTTTATTGTATCAGGATTTCATGTTAGTTGCTGGCAAAATGCTGATGATATGTTCTACTGGGATAAATAGTACCACATTGCTGGATAATGTAAGGTAAAATATTTAGGTAAATAAAATTTAAATTATATACTCTAATTTTATGATTATTAAAACAATAAACAATACAACAGAAAGGTTCCACAGTTCGTTTTTCTAAGCCCTAACTCATGGAGAATAAACGGTAGCAAAAATATTATTTGAAAAAACAGGAAAAATTCTGAATGAGTTGCCTAAGCTGTCAGGTTTAGCCCGCTAAAAAAGAAGAATATTCCACCGAAATCCTTTTTCTCTTCTATGGCTTCTGCTGAAAAAAAAAAGGATTAATTTCTCTCCCTAGAAATTCGACTCTGTACTTTAGGCTTCTCTAAGTGGATTCTAAACATCTAATGTTCACTAACTAGACTGAAAATTGCATAATGATTTATGTGATATTTCATCATGAAATCGATTCTTTCAAATGCGCATTTTTCATCCAATTTATGGGTAGTAGTAAAAAAAAAAAATATTTGTTTTAGGTTAAACGATTCGCAGGAAATTCGAGTTTAGCCCATTTAATCCCACCCTTAAAACTAATTAATTAATTTTAATTGAAACTCGGTACAACAATTAATTACTCTAAGTAAAATATGTTACAAAAATTTTAGCTTAAAATTATAAAGAAAAAAAGAGTTTAATGATAAAACAAAAATGTATAAAATTAATATGGCTGAAACGTATGTTACATGATATACCATTGTTTTCATATAATCAAAATGGTTAAAACTAGGTTAAAAATTTGCGTCACATAATCTTGTGTTAGAGATACACTTAAAGATTATAACCTTCTTTTGCTATAAAACAGTTGTTTCATTAATTAATGATAAGTTTAAATTAAATAATACATTGTGCGAAATGCGAAAATACTTAATGATGGAAGATAATGTTATTTGTGCTGCGGTGCTGGAGCATGGAACCCCAGTACCGGCCCCGATAGGGAATGCGAAAGCGAGTTCCCCGGCGTCCTTATCATACCACCGCAGTGCTGCAATGGTGGGAGACTTGGTGGCATCTAATGCCACAAGACTAACTACTACAGAGGTGATGCAAAAGTTACGCATGCGAAATCCAACAATACTTAGAGTAGTGATGAGTTTCAGTTGGAAACAGCTGCCCACCCTATCGAAAATGCAGATGGTCACACCTAAACGAAGGAGGTCAGTCCACCGAGGAAGAATGCTGTTAAGTCAGAGGGAACAGAAACCACACGAAAAAGATCGAGGAAGAAACCTCGTCCTAAGCCACCGAGGCCTGATGCAGTAAATGTAAAAATACCGGAGAGCCAGTCCTACTCAGATGTCCTGCCAAAGGTGAGAGAAGATCCGGCGATAGTCGAAATCGCCGCTTCAATCGCAAAGGTCCGGAAAATTAATAAAGGTGACCTCTAACTTCAATTGGACCGGAAGAAAGAGCAATCTCTTGCTGCACTAAAAAGCTCAATGGAGGATGTGCTTGGTGAAGGGTCAGAAGTCCGGACTTGGACGGAGGAGTCCCTTTTCGAGACTTGGATGATCTCACCACCAAAGAGGAGGTTGCGGAGGCCTTGAAACCTTTCCTGGGTGAATAGTCAGTGCCCATGGCGGTCATTTCACTTCCGGTTCTCTAGGCTAGGAAGATTATTGCTCATGGAAAGGTCCGAGTTGGATTGGTTGTTAGCCGTATACGTGAGAGACTCAGAGTTCCAATGTGTTTCCGTTGCTGGGACTACGGACACATAGCTCGGAATTGTGTTGGAAAGGATAGGACCTCCCTATGTCGAAACTGTGGTAAAGCTGGTCACAAAGCTAGTAATTGTGACCAAAATCTCAATGCACATTATGTGCGGGAGATGGAGATGAAGACCACCCCAGCGGAAGTATAAGTGTCCAGCTTTCCGTTCAGTATTGAAAACAATGACGCAAATCCAACAAAAGAGTAGATGAGAATACTCCAGTTGAATTTAAACCAATGCTGATCCCTGGGGTGCATTTTAATTTGGTGGTAGCCCGCCTTTAGATCCAATGTGCTAAAAATCTTCGCACCGCCTAATCTATCAAGAATATCTTCAAATCTCGGGATAGGATATTTTTCATTGACCGTATTCTCATTGAGTTTACGATAATCGATTACTACCCGGTACTTTTCCCCATTTTCGCCCGGGGTACTCTACTTGCGTACTGCCTACAATGGACTGTTATAGGGCGAAGTGCTGTCCACAATTACCCCTTGCTTCCTTAAACTTTTTATTTCTTCCCTAATATGTTTTCGAAGTGCCTGGGGGTATCGCCTCTCCTTTACGTACGTCACCCTATCATGCTTCAATGTGATTTCGTGCACCGTTATTCCTGTAGCTCCTAGTACTTCCCCTTCTTTGTAAAAAATATCATCATATTTGTTTAATATGGCCTCTTTCCAATTCTCCCTCTTCCAACTCTCCCCAATTCCATTTCAGTTTCCCCTTCAATGCTGCAGGGCCCACCCAGAGTGATGAACTGACAATTACATACTCTGACATGTAGTTTCCTCTCTCCATCACTCAATCTGTCAAGGGTCTCTTGGCAGACGATTGTGTTTGAGCTATCAGTGTCTACCTGACAGCTTACTCCTCTCTTCCCTCGTATATTAGGCAGACCGCCGTGCTCTGCTCTCACATGATGATCTCTAACGTATGGTCGCCTCTCTGTGGGCACACTCCTCAAAACTCTCCTCTTCTTCTAGCAGTTTATCCGGTTCTTCTCCAAGTCCTCTTTTCTTGCTGACTATTCTCTCGCCCAGAGTCTTCTGCTTCATTTTCTGTCCCCGAGGTCTCGGACAATTCTGTGGCTTCACTCGTGGATACATTCGTCCTTCGCGAGATTTTCCTCCTCCGTAATCTCTGTGCGTTTATCACCATGGGTTCAGGCTGATTCTGCTCTTTCCGCCGATACATGTAGGGACACTGTCGGGCTATCTGTCCCTCTGCCCCACATTCAAAACATCTCGTGCGCGGGCAATGGGCCAGTAGATGCCCAAACTTCCCGCAACCATGACACTTGCGGTACTCCCGCCGACCATTCTTTCTGGGTCTCGCCTGGGACGCTCTATTTTCCTGGTTAATATTTCTCTCTCTCCTAGCATCTCTGTGCTCTCTCCTTCTCTAAGGGTTAGAATTGTTTCTCGGGCTTTGATATTCTATCCGGGTCCACCCCGGCTCTTCTACTTCCATTCAGGCCTCCGCATCCCTAGCGATTGTCTCTATAAGATCTTGAGCACATTCCACAAACGAGCGGTCTCTCGGCATTCCTTCCTTCTTCCCCAGTTCTTTTGCCAACTGAATCTTCAGTACCGTGGATAGGAATTGCATTCGACCCTGTACTTGGATCGTCTCAAACATCTTGCTGAATTTGTCTTGAATTCTGTTATATGAATGGTCAGTATGCCGCAGAACTCCTGGCACGCGAGTTCTGCGGCATACTGACCATTAGACTGTCTCGTTTTCTTCGTATCTCTGAACATCATGAATATATCCTCCTCTGGGACTTGTCCACCGTCCTCCTCCGAATGCCTTCTTGGTGAACCATCCGCCTCTTTCTTGGTTCTTGTATGCTCTCAATTGTTACCGTTATGTTCCCGAATTGTTATAACCCGGAATGGCCCCTCATAGCGCCGAGATTCCTTGCTCCTATTAAACCCTAACCGGCGGTACACCACAGTCCCAATTTTAACATCCCCCATCACATCGTGAAGGTTTACATTTTGTCGTTCCACTCGCCGACGTTTCTCCCCCTCTATTCGCCCTCTCACTTTTTCCCACAACTTTCCCATGACCATCCCATGGCTTACGATTTCCCCATCCACCTCCGCCGTGCCCATAAAGTTCCTACGTCTCCCTTACAAACCAAAGAGAACTTTAAAAGGTGAAAATCCCGTAGTGGTATGGATGGAGTGGTTATACGTGGCTACCGCCCTTACCATTGCCTCATCCGGCTCCAGTCCTTTGTCCGCATGATATACCCGAAAATGGTCACTTAGAGTATTATGCAGTCGTTCTATACTCCCTCTACTTTTAGGATGACCTGGGGTGTTAATATGCCAATCTACCTCTAAAGTCTTCATCTCTCCCCTAATTGTGGCATTGTCGAATTCCCGACCCCCGTCGGAGGAAATTCGTCTTGGGACCCCATAAAATTGGAACCATGTTCTCAGAGCGACCATCACTGCCTCCGCTGTCCTATCTTGAGCCAGATGGGCCATGGCCACTTTGCTAAAGAGCTCGATGACGGTTATCCATTTGAACCCTTTCCATATGAACGAGTCGATTTGGATGTCACTCAGTGGTTCCAATGCAGTCGGTGTTTCTTCTTGTACTGCCTTCGTTGGTTGGCGGTCGTACTTCGTACTAAGGCATATATCACAACCTCCTATAACTTCCTGGACCGTCTTCTTCATTCCCCACCAAAAATAGCGACGCTTGAGTGCTTGTAACGTCTCGCACAGTCTCCACCATCATCGTGCAGCGGATAAACGTCCTATCGGTCCCTACTTGTTCGAGACTCCACAGCCTTTTGATCTTCTCCCATATGACCTCATTCCCTATGTAGAGATAAAGCGTTTTTCCAGCCTTCGATGCATCCATTAGCGCCCGACATATCTGATCCTCTCTCGCCCCTGGTTGTGACAATATGGTGTTAATCGAAGTTTGCCCATACTTGGTGTATTCCACCTTCATAAGGCCGGAAGTCCTCGTTTTCCATATTATCTGTAGCTTTTTGTCATTTACAATCTCGTCCACTTCCTCCATCTCGGACGGTCTATCTCCCGTAGAGCCATCATCACGGGACGACGGAGTTCCTTCCTTCTGTGGCTGTGTAGTTGAAGTCTCCCCTTCCCCTGGGGTCCATTCCTGTAGGAATTCTCGGACATCCTCGCTCGGTTTTCCCTGTTCCTTCTCGACCGCATTTACGATTATTGCCCGCGACAACCAATCTGCCACTACATTCTCCTTCCCCGGTTTATAAACAATCTCCATATTAAATTGACCTAGAAGCTCCTTCCATCGAGTGATGCGCGCGGAAAATTCTTTTAGTTTCCAGACCCACTGAAGAGGCCGGTGGTCCATATGGATCCTAAATTGCCTCCCAAACACGTACGGTCGGAAGTGCTCCACAGCCCACACAATCCCCAACAGTTCTCGTTCTAGAGCACTGTACCGCGATTCTGCATCTGTCAGCTTTCTACTAACGTATGCCACTGGGCGTGCTCACTCTCCTTCGAAAGTACCGTCCCCAACGCGTATTCACTCGCATCTGTAGCGATCATAAACTGTCTGCTAAAATCTGGGAACGCCAGTATCGGTTCTCGCTGCAAACTTTCCACACACCGTTTAATGTTATTTTCCATGGACGGCGTTACCACTATTCGCCTTCCCTTTTTTAGGAGGTTGTTAGGAGGGACCAATTGCTCCGGCATCTCCGGTACGAAACGTCGGTTATAGTTAAGAGCCCTCAGCAACCGCCTGATCCCTTTTACATCTCTGGGGACTGCCATTCGTTGCAGTGCCTCTACTTTGTGAATGTCGGGTTTGACACCGTCTTTCGAGTTGCTATGTTCCAGGAAGCTGATCTCCTTCTGCCCCAACAATGATTTTTCGAGGGACAATTTAAGACCGAACTGCTGAATCCTGTTGAATACCGTCGCCAGATGTAATTTGTGCTCATGCTCCGATTTGCTAAAGACTAATAAATCGTCCATGAACACTTGACACATGGATTCATCTATACCTCTGAGAAACTCGTCCATCAGTCTCTGAGAGGTAATGGGAGCCTTCTTCAGTCCGAACGGCATTCTCGTAAACTCGTAGTGGCCACGTTCGAAAGTGAATGCCGGTTTCGATTGGTCTTTTAGATGCATCTTTATTTGATGATACCCGGCCTTGAGGTCGAGCGTACTAAATATCGTAGCCCCCCCCCTAACCTATCCAGTATGTATTCCAACCGGGGAATAGGGTATCGCTCATCTACCGTATTCTCATTTAGCTTTAGATAATCGATGACAACACGGTACTTTTCCAGTTTCTCCCCCACCACAGCTTTCTTTTTTACGGCCCCTAAGGGACTATTGTAGGTTGAAGTGCAATTAGCAATGATACCTTGCCTCTTTAGATTCTCAATCTCCTCCCGCGCAGTGCTTGAGGGTATCGGCGCACCTTTACATAGGTTACCTTTTCGCGCTTCAATTATATTTCATGTACCGTCTCCTCCGTTGCCGACAACACCTCCCCCTCTTTGAAGAATATGTCTTCGAACTCCCGCATAATACACGGTCTGCAACTTCATTCGCTACTGATTGCCCCCACCCGTACACTATCATCCTTTCCTAATCCCTGACACAGAAACGGGTAACCCCCTATTATGATATCCCATGCATAATATGACCTGCAGTACTCTTGACTCTCGCGCCCACTTTAGCCAACAAATCGCACCCTATAATCGCTTTATATCCCCGAGGCATGCTATTGACCACATGGACCGTAATCGAATCCGCTGCTCCCCACCGACTCAACCCCATACTTGCCTCCCCTTCGACGCTACAGTGCCCACCAAAGGTGATTAATTTACTCTTACATACCTTTACCTGGGATTTCTCCTCCACCCAGCCTCTCCAACACTGCACTAGATGGTATTTGAACTCCCTGTGTCGACGAAGCACGGCACTCCTCCCACGCAGATGATAGGCAGACCACCACTCATTCCCCTAACGTTACAACTCACCAACATACGGCCGCCTCTCCCCTGGCACACACCTCAGATTTCTTCTTGTCCTCTACCTTAGTCTTCCGCTCGCCTCCCTCCTCTTCTTACCTTTTCGAAACCTTTTTCACCTCCCTCCAACTCTCTCTGAAGATGTTTCAGCCGATTCTGTCTCCGATTCATATGATCTTCTAGAGATTCTTCTTCTCCCCACTCTGTGGGCGTTCACCTCCATTGGTTCGCCCTGGTTCGTATTCCTCCGCCTGAATATGTATGGACAGTGCCTTGCTATATGCCCTTCATTTCCACACTCATAGCATTTTGTAAGAGGGCACTATGCCACCAGGTGGCCGGTCCTGCCGCAGCCATGGCATCTCCGGTCCTCTCTCCTCAAGCTACTCTTCGGCTTGCAGCCGTGGTTCGGTCGCCTTTCCATTCCGCTGTCTCGGAACTCTCTTCTCCACGTGCTTGGTGTAGGGATGGGATAAGGTCGCACCTTAAAAGTATATATAAATAAAAGAAATATTGTTAATATACACTCCAATGTAATATATCTATAATCATATATTCAGGAGGAAATATTTGTACCAAAATATAATATAATATTTGCCGATGTTATTTAATCCAAATATCGATATTTATTTCAAGAAAATCTTCAAGCTTAATAATAGTATTTCGATATTTAATATTGATTATTCATCATATTCATTTCGGTATTTGACATTTTTATAATTATTTAATTCTAACGTTAGTAAAAGTATTCCGATATTGTATTATCAAAGGATCGATATATTGTTTCAATACTTTAACATTTGATCTTTGATAATATTATTTATATCGATATCGATAATTACCAACAATGTTCTAATAGATACTATATTCGATATTTCGATATTTTTTTTATAGAATTGTCGATATTTGGTATAATAAGATTAAGAAAATTTGATAAAAAGCTAAAAAAACGTATATCGATATTTTATTTTTATAATCTCATTTTCCTTTCGATATTTTACATTGTTATTAATATTGATATCAAAGATTAGAAACGATATTTCGATATTTCATTAAAAAATATTAAGGTAATCTTATAAAAAGTTTAAAAATAGTTTTCTGATATTTTGAATTGATAAATTCATGTTCATTTCGATATTCTACATTGTTATTATTATCGATATTGAAGATTAGAAAAAACATGAAAATACTTTATAAATAAATTATCAATTTTAATAAATTCATATTCTTTTCGATATTCGGCATTGTTATTAATATCGTTATCGTACATTAGAAACCATGTTTCGATATTTTGTTCAATAGAAATATCAATATTTTATTAAAAAAAATAAATAAAATAAAACATTTTATGAAAAGTTAAAAAAAGGTACTTTGATATTTCAATTGGAAAATTTCATGTTCCTTTCGATATTTTACATTGTTATTAATATAGTTATCGAAGGTTAGAAATGATATTTCGATATTTTTTTATCGAAATAATATTTCATTACGAATATCGATAAAGTAATAAAGTAGTATCGTAATATTGTTGATTATATTCCATATCGATATTACAAGAATACAAAATATCGAAAAAAACATATAAAATATCGATATTTCTATATGTAATTTTAGTCATTATAAACAAAATATCGATATTTCAATAAAGTAATGTCGGAATATTGTTGCTAATATACCATATCGATATTACGATAGTGTAAAATATCGAAATAAGTATATAATATAAAAATAAAATACCGATATTCCTATTTAATTATTTCTATATGTTATTTTAATCATTTTAAACA
Organism: Halyomorpha halys; assembly: GCF_000696795.3. NCBI lineage: Eukaryota > Metazoa > Arthropoda > Insecta > Hemiptera > Pentatomidae > Halyomorpha > Halyomorpha halys. Next base: position 579,093 of record NW_027116652.1, on the reverse strand, counting down.
ATATATCGATATTTCAAATAAAATAATATCGTATTATTGTTCTAATATACCATATCAATATTACAACAAAGTAAAATATGGAAATAAAAGTAATTATCAAAATAATATATCGATATTCCTATTTTAAAATCTCTATATAATATTTTAGTCATATTAAACAATATAACGATATTTCGATAAAATAATATCGAAATATTGTTTTTTATATTCCATATCGATATTACAACAATTTAAAATATCGAAAAAAATATGTAATTATCAAAATAATATATCGATATTCCTATTTTAAAATCTCTATATAATATTTTAGTCATTTTAAACGATATTTCGATAAAATAATATCGGAATACTGTTCTTATAAACCACATCGATATTACAATAATACAAAATATCGAAGCAAATATGTATTTATCAAAATAAAATATCGATATTTCTATTTTAAAATCTCTATTCAATTTCCTAGTCTTAGTAAACAAAATATCGATATTTTGACTAAATAATATCGGAATATTGTTCATATATACCATATCGATATTACAATAATACAAAGTATCGAAATAAATATGTATTTATCAAAATGAATTATCGATATTCCATTTTTAATTATTCTATACAATTTTTTAGTATTTTTTAACAAAATATACATATTTCGATTAATTAATATCGGAATATCGTTGCTTATATTCCATATCGATATTACATCAGTGTAAAATATCGAAATAAATATGTACATTCAAAATAAAAAATCGATATTCCTATTTTAATATTTCTATATGTCATTTTAGTCATTTTAAACAATGTATCGATATTCCAATAAAATAATATCGGAATATTGTTGTTTATATTTCATATCGTTATTACAACAATGTAAAATATCGAGAAAAAAATGTAATTATTAAAATAAAATATCGATATTCCTATTTTAATATTTCTATATAATATTTTAGTCATTTTAAACAATGTATCGATATTCCAATAAAATAATATCGGAATATTGTTGTTTATATTCCATATCGATATTACAACAATGTAAAATATCGAAAAAAAAAATGCAATTATCAAAATAATATATCGATATTCCTATTTTAAAATCTCTATATAATATTTTAGTCACTTTAAACAAAATATGGCTTTTTCCATAAAACAATATCCGAATATTGTTTATATTCCATATCGATATTACAACAATGTAAAATATCGAAAAAAATATGTAATTATCAAAATAATATATCGATATTCTATTTTTAAATTTTCGTCAATAAAACAATTATATTTGTTATGGTTGTCGTGGTATAACTTTGTTTCATAGTTATTAAGAGTTTCTTATGTATTTTGATTAGGTATGACATAAAATATGTCTTCCTAT
>NW_027116652.1:577046-577677 GCF_000696795.3 Halyomorpha halys | reverse complement strand
ATATGTAATTATCAAAATAAAATATCGATATTCCTATTTTAAAATCTCTATATAATATTTTAGTCATATTAAACAATATAACGATATTTCGATAATATAATATCGAAATATTGTTGTTTATATTCCATATCGATATTACAATAATGTAAAATATCGAAAAAAATATGTAATTATCAAAATAATATATCGATATTCCTATTTTAAAATCTCTATATAATATTTTAGTCATTTTGAACGATATTTCCATAAAATAATATCGGAATATTGTTGTTTATATTTCATATCGATATTACAATAATGTAAAATATCGAAAAAAAAATGTAATTATTAAAATAAAATATCGATATTCCTATTTTAATATTTCTTTATAATATTTTAGTCCTTTTAAACAATGTATTGATATTCCAATAAAATAATATCGGAATATTGTTGTTTATATTTCATATCGATATGACAACAATGTAAAATATCGAAAAAAAAAGTAATTATCAAAATAATAAATCGATATTCCTATTTTAAAGTCTCTATTCAATTTTCTAGTCTTAGTAAACAAAATATCGATATTTTGACTAAATAATATCGGAATATTGTTCATATATACCATATCGATATTACAATAATACAAAGTATC
>NW_027116652.1:569604-570021 GCF_000696795.3 Halyomorpha halys | reverse complement strand
CCTACACATAAATATATTTTTAATCCAAAATTTTCTATTATTTTTCGACAAAAACAAAATTCAACACTTCCGTTATCAGAAAGACTCTCCTCGGTCGGAGAGAGAGGCGAGGTGTAGGAGAGGTTTATTGTCTGTTACAAGTTCAAACTTTCTGCCGTAAACGTATGGCCTAAAATACTCTACAGCACATACCACTGCTAAAAGTTCGCGTTCTATTGCGCTGTATCTTTGTTCAGCCGAATTTAACTTTCGTCCCGCATAGGCGATAGGTTTTTCGCCCTCTTCAAAATACTGCGGAAAAACGGCCCCAATAGCTAACTCGCTTGCGTCTGTGGTTACCTTAAATGATCTACGGAAATCGGGGAAGGCCAGTAAAGGACGCGTTGTTAGGATCTTCCGGCATTCCTCGATACTAGC
>NW_027116652.1:569035-569554 GCF_000696795.3 Halyomorpha halys | reverse complement strand
ATATCGATATTTTAGTTCCGATATAATATCGATATCGATATTGCTATTCGATATCGATTTCGATATCAATATCGATATTTTTCTTTCGATATCCTATCCCTAGCTTGATGCAGCTTTTGGTCGACTGTACGAGACCCTTGTCCAGCCGGCCTCCTCGACTCCCATCCTAGCTTCCTCTCCGTTAGTTCATGGTTTCAGTGTTATGGAAACATATAATTTTTTTTTTGTTAAGTATAGCTCAGAGGAATAAGAGCAAGTATATGTATATAGATTCTTTCTTTCTTTGTAATACGTTTAGTTTTAATTTTTTTTCATTTGTCTATAGTTGCTCCATACGAAGGAACTGGAGGGAGGGAGTTAACTGTGTATATACACCTCAACCACCTGATCTATTTCTAGGAAACTCCTTATTACCATACACCGATTACCATAGATTTTTAGGCCTAACATTCGATAAAAGACTAACCTGGCAATACCATATCTCCGCACTAAAAACTAACTGCACAATAAAACTAAACA
>NW_027116652.1:565432-566960 GCF_000696795.3 Halyomorpha halys | reverse complement strand
AACTCGCTTGCGTCTGTGGTTACCTTAAATGATCTACGGAAATCGGGGAAGGCCAGTAAAGGACGCGTTGTTAGGATCTTCCGGCATTCCTCGATACTAGCTACCTGTTCAGGGCCTAAGGCGAATCGTTTTCCTTTCTTTAAAATTTCGCTAAGCGGATGCGTAATTTCCGCAATCCCTGGGATGAACTTGCTGTAATAATTAATCATACCCAGGAATCTCCTCGGACTCTCCAGGTTAAGACTCGTTTCCCCCAATGTTTGGCTTTTTCCGCTGACAGTAGACACCGTACATGCGCATTGTTGTTTAGATGCCTAATTTCTCCGCCCCTCTTCGGCTAACCAATGAGTTGGTACTCCCTGTATCTATCAGGAATCTCACCCCTGATTTCTCCAAACTCGCCACGGGCAATCTTGTAACGCGACTACCCTGTACGCTATTACAAATTACTGCCCCACCCGTTACCGCGTCCTCAGTTTGAAAGGTCGCGACCCGTTACCACCTCGGCTCCGGATGATCTTCCCACCCAGGGGTTCCCTCCTCTTACCTCGTGGTGTCTTGAAGCCGGGCGGCTGCGCTCAGAACGGACGCTCTCCTCGCCTGATGATTCGTCGCTGGTGAATGGTCTTCCGCTCCTCTTTTCGGTCCTCCTGTTGGTCCTGATTATTTACTTCCATAGGTTCCGGTGGAGGTTCTCTCCTGTTATGCCGGGGGTTACGTCTCGGGCATTCACGTGGTACATGCCCCTGACTCCCACACTCGTAGAATCATGTGTATTTGCACTGTGCGGCTACGTGTCCGGTTTTGTTACATTCATAGCAGCGCCGGTCCGATCGCTGCCTCCTTTCCTCTGGTCCTGTACTTGGCCTCTTCTCAAAGCCGCCCCTATTTTGGGTGGTCCGTCTGCCGGAACTTCGCTGCTGTCTTTGTGGCGACCTCACCTCTGTCCACTCTGCTTCGGATTTCTTGAAGCGGGCTTCCCTACGCTCCCTAGCATCCACAAGATCATGGGCGCAGTCGACGAAATCCCGGTCCCTGGGGAGCGATCCAGGACGGTCCAAATAATGGTTAAGTTGGACCTACAGCACCCCTTTTAAGAACTCCATCTTCTGGGATCCCTCTGCCTGTCCACACGTCTCCATCATTTTCTCCGTCAGCCGGTTATAAAGGACCAGCAGTTTTTCTGCGAACTCGCCCTCCGACTGACCCTGGGCTCGCCGCTCCTTAAACAAATAAAAAACGTCCTCCTCCGGAGTCCATCTTCCGCCGCCGTAAAATTTCTTGAGACGAACCTTTAACGTGTCCCAGGGTAACGTCAGGTCGCCCTGTACCGCATTCAGAACCCGTCTCGAGATACGACCGACCAGGGAGGCCTCGAGTAACTTTACGTCTGATTCTAACAGCGTGCCTGTTCCTTGTCGGGTGGCGATTAAACTCTTGATCTGATCCCCGCCCTTGAGGAAATGTTCCAGGTCACCTACTATCCCAGTGAACGGTTCCAACTGGCTGATGACTTCGTGGATGAAGA
>NW_027116652.1:561919-562217 GCF_000696795.3 Halyomorpha halys | reverse complement strand
AACAATCCTCGTAAACTAATACTATATAATATAATAACATAGAAAACAAAAACAATAAAGAAAAAATATTTATAATAAAAACAAATCCCATATATATATATCATTGAAAAAACTCACAAGTTTCCTTAATAAACGCTAAGTACATTATTTATTATAATAGAACAAGTTAGAATAAAAAAGAAATTATTTACAAAAAAACAAAACATAGTTTAGTTCTTCAAGACGGAAGTTTTAATTCTTCAAGATAGACAAATCTCCTCTTTTTGGGTTCTCTGACACTTTCTATCGTAACAATGTT
>NW_027116652.1:555233-559934 GCF_000696795.3 Halyomorpha halys | reverse complement strand
CGTAGCGCCTGCGGGTATCTCCTCTCTTTCACATAAGTGACCTTGTCTTGTTTCAGTGTGATCTCATGTACCGTCTTCCCAGTTGCCCCGAGCATGTCTCCTTTAAAAAAAATCTTCATATTCCTTCATATTCCCTCTTAACTGTGTAACATACTAACACTTAATAACTGCTGTAACATACTAACTTTATTGTATTCGGTACATCTCTTATATACGTTCGATCAGCTGATCCCCTCAGTCAGCTGACTGAGGAGATCAGCTGATCGCATGTATATGAAGAGATGTATCGAACCCAATGAAGTTAGTATGTTATAGCAGTTCACACGTGTTACATCTTATTCCTTCTTCTCTTTTTTGACATTTGGCTCTATCCTATCTGTGACCTTTTAATTCCTTTATATGTCTCGAAGCTCGAAGAGGATCTCAAATGAAAATCTGAAAACCCCGTAACGGTGTGTACCGAATGTCTATATGCCGCTACAACCTTTGGCATTGCTACATCCGGTTCCAATCCATTATCGATTTGATATTATCGAAGATACTCAACCAACGTACCATGAACCCGCTGTTTGCCTCCTCTACTCTTGGGGTGACCTGGTGTGTTTAGGTTTCCACGTCACATACAGGTCCTTCATTTTAGTTCGAACCCTGGCATTGTCGAATTCTCTGCCTCCGCCCGATACGATGGGCTTCGGAACTCCATAGAATTAGAACTACAATCAGAGAGCTGTCAACACTGCTTTTGACGACTTTTCCTTCACCTGATACGCCATTGCCGGCTTGCTGAAGATATTAATAATGGCTATTCATTTATATCCTCTTCATGTAAAAGTATTGGTCTGCAGATCGTTGAGCGGTGCATCTGGGATCATATTTCTTGCTTAGACAAACTTCGCAATTTCTATGACTTCTGAGATTATCTTTTTCATCCCTCACCAAAAGTATCTTCTATTTGACGCTTGCAGTGTCTCCGAGGTACCGCGGTGATTTGTTTTGCCCTGATGATATGATATAGTCACCTCTCTCTGGCGTTCGTCCTCCCAAAGGGTTTCCACCATCAGCTTGCATCAGGCGAATGTCCTGTCTATTCCTATGTATTCATCACGCCATAGCCGCTAGATCTACTCCTAAATGGTTTCATTCCAATCGTACAGGTGACACTTTTCTCCAGGCTTCGAAGCATTGTTCAACGTTCTACAGATCTGGTCGTTCTTCACGCCTGGTCGTGACCGAATTGTCGTGATATTGCTCCTCCCATACTTACTGCACGAAACTTAGAGCAATCCAGTGGTCCTCGTCTTGCATACAATCTGACGTCTCTTGTCGTTTATTATGTCCTCCAGTTCCTCAATATCTACTGGTCTTCCTTCTTCCGAGCTCTCGTTAGACGAAGATTTCTCCCTATCATCTTCCACCACCACATTCTGTTCTTCTTCCTCTTCCGGTGTCCACTCGCGCAGGAATTGCCTAGACGGTTCTCCGGCCTCCTCTTCCCCTTATTGATACAAATCTCCGATAATAATTTAAAGTTCCCAGAAACCTCCGAACACCCTTCACATCCCTAGGGACTGCCATATTCAGTATTGCTGCGACTTTATCCGCGTCGGGTTTAACTCCTTTCCTGGAAATCGTGTGGCCCCAAAAAATTATTTGTTCTCTGGAATGCGGTGTGTAAATGTTGTACATATTTGTCTTCGTTCTTACTGTATACTAGGAGATCATCCATAAAAATCTGGCATACTGTTCGTCTATTGCTTTGAGGCTAAACGGCACCTTGTAAATTCATAGTGGCCTCTCTCGAATGTGAATGAACATAAAACATCCTTAGGGTACATTTTGATTCGATACTGTTGCCCCGCTCAGCTTATCCAAAATGTCTTCAAATCTGGGATCAGATACTTTTTGTCTATGGTATTTTGAGCTTCATGTAATCTATCAGCTCTCTGTACTTTTCAGTAGTTTCACCTGGCGCGCTCTTATCTTTAACCCCTCACAATTGACTATTGTATGGGGATGTACTATCAATAATTATTCCCTGGTGTTTTAAACTTTTGAGTTCTTCCCGGATGTGGTGACGTAGCGTCTGCGGGTATCTCCTCCCTTTCACATATTTAACCTACCTTCTTTTAGTATGATCTCATGGACTGTCTTCGCGGTTTCCCCAAGCATGTCTCCTTCTTTAAAAAAAAATCTTCATATTCCTTCATATTCCCTCTTAAGGCTCTGCCTCCAGTTCTCAGCCTATTTGCTCCAACCCGTGCGGCCTCGGTTTTCTTTGTCGATGACATTTATACATTTTACCCCCAATTAATTCTCCAATTTCCCTCGATATTCTTTACCCAAACACCCACCTTCCCTAGCAGGTCACACCACACAATTACTTTGTATTCCTTCGGCATATTCCCTATGATATGTACCGACAAGTTCTTTCTGCTAAATCCCCACTGGGTCAAACCGATCTCTACCTCCCGCTCTGGATCTGGTGTGTCCTCTCTCAACTACATAGTTTTCCTAGGGCCTCTTGGCACATGATGGTTTTGGAACTTCCGGTGTCCACCAGGCACCTCACTCCTGCTATCTCTATTATTAGTGAGTTCGGCTCTGGCCGTTGACGGCGCACATAAGGTCCGCGCTGTCCTTGTGTGTGGGCGGGCTATTGTTGTCCGATTCGATTGAAAATCGGCACAATCGAGGATATTGGTGCAAGGGAGTTATCTGCCGATTTTCGAGTGGATCGAGCTGATATTTAGAGGTCTAGGGAAAGGAGAAGCGGCGACACCATGGTCGGCTACTCTTATCACTTGGAAGGAACAGACCTGTCACCCCCCACCATTCACTGCACCCAGCTGGTGGACAATCAAGGTCACCTTATCTTCGCGGATCACATATTTTTACATCAAAATATCAATATTTGGTTTAAAAGATGAAGAAAGTTTTATAAAAAGCTTAAAAATAGTTTTTCGATATTTTAAATTAATTAATTCACGTTCTTTCCGTTATTTTAAAGTAATATTAATATAAATATCAAAGATAAGAAACGTATTTCCATATTTCTTAATTAAAATATCAATATTTAGTTTAATAAGATTATAGAAATTTTATAAAAAGCTTAAAAATAGTTTTTCGATATTTAAAATTGATTAATTCATGTTCTTTACGATATTTTACAGTAATATAAAAATCGATATATAAGATTAGAAACGATATATCCATATTTTTTCATCAAAATATCAATATTTGGTTTAAAAGATAAAGAAAAGTTTAAATATAGTTTCTCCATATTTTAAATTAATTAATTCACGTTCTTTCCGATATTTTAAAGTAATATTAATATAAATATCAAAGATTAGAAACGATATTTCCATATGTCTTAATTAAAATATCAATATTTAGTTTAATAAGATTATAGAAATTTTATAAAAAGCATAAAATAATGTTTGTCAGTTTAAGTTGATAAATTCATGTTCCTTTCGATATTTTACAGTAATATATCCATATTTTTACATCAAAATATCAATACATGGCTTAAAAGATGAAGAATGTTTTATTATTGATGGTTCGGCTCTGGCCGTTGACAGGCGCAAATCAGATCCGCGCTGTCCTTGTGTGTGGGCGGGCAATAGCTTAAGCAAATATGCTGTTGTCCGATTCGATTGAAAATTGGCACAATCGAGGATATAGGTGCAAGGGAGTTGTATGCCGATTTTCGAGTGGATCGAGCTGATATTTGGGGGTCTAGCGAGAGGAGAAGCGGGTCGGCTACTCTTATCACTTGGAACGAACAGACCAGTCAACCCCCACCATCCACTACACCCAGCTGGTGGACAATCAAGGTCACCTTATCTTCGCGGATCACGTCGTCTGTTATCGGAGGAGCCAGCAATCTGTGTATTGTTATTGTAATTTTTGTATATGTGTAGCTAGCTAGTTTTGATATTATTGCATGATAGGGGAATTTTTTTTTGTAGCTTTATATAGAAATATGATTAATTGTTCTGTATATTGATGGGGATATTGAATGTGTAACTGAAACACATTAAATAGCCAGTTGTAGCATAGTTGATTGGGGAGAGAGTAATTGATTTGTGACTCTGAGGGTTTTTTTTTTTTCCCCCTTCTCTTTTGGGTCCTCTTTCGAGATTTCGTTTTTCGGACATTTATTATGCATAGCAGTGGTCAGATACCTAGAGGTAATCACTTGGATGTCTTCTTTTATTAAGTTCGTTATCGGATTTTTTGTTCTCTCTTAACTTGACTTATTATCCAGTGACTCATTTATATTAATGTGTTTTAACGAGTTTTATGTTTGTTTTTTTTTTTTTAACCATATTTATGTCTGAAATGTTTGTATATATATTTTAACCTAGTGACTAACATATTTTTTTTAATCTGTTTTAACCCATCTAAACATTTTTAACTCGCTATTTTTTGTATTTATTTATTCACGATTTTGTAATTTTTGGGTGTCTTTGGTGTTTGTATATATATTTTAACCTACAGACTCTAAATCTTAAAATACTTTCATATTTGTTTATTTATTGTTATTTATTTATAATCATAATCATACGAGCTATAATTCTATATTTGCATGCATATATCTATTTAGTTAATCTTTAAATAATTTTAAAGCTATATGTAGCATATTTATATATATATATATAAGTTAAGTATTGGCGAAAGCAAAATGTCAAAAAAGAGAAG
>NW_027116652.1:553989-554930 GCF_000696795.3 Halyomorpha halys | reverse complement strand
GCCGCAGGTTGGAAATCAACCATATGAGAGGAGAACACGGCGGTTTGCCTATAATAGAGATTGCAGGAGTGAGGTGTCTTGTAAACACCGGTAGTTCCAGTACTATCATGAGTCGAGAGGATGTGGAGAAGTTGTGTAGTGGAGAGATAACACACCAGATTCAAGTATGTCAGTGTAGGTTAATCACCTTAGGTGGCCCTTCTGAAGTAGAGGGGGAGGCGGAAATATTTTTGAACCATTGGGGATTTAGTAAGGGCATCTTGAAAGTCCATATTGTAAAGGCCATGCCGGGGGAATATAAAGTAATTGTGGGATGTGACCTGTTAGGGAAGGTGGGTGCTTGGATTAAGAATAGCAAGGGGAAATGGAAGATTAGGATAGGAGGTAAAACCTACAAATGTCGTCAACAACAGAGGAATGAGGGTGCACACATTGGGACAATCAATAAAGCTGAGGACTGGAGACAGCGACTCAAGAGGGAATACCAGGATATTTTTTTACAGAAGGGGATATCCTCGGAGCGACCGGGAAGTCTGTCCATGAGATCCCACTGAAGCAGGAGAGAGGGTAACATATGTAAAGGAAAGGAGATACCCACAGGCACTACGTCACCACATCCGGGAGAAACTCAAAAGTTTAAAACGACAGGGAATCATTATTGATAGTACATCCCCATACAATAGTCCATTATTGGCGGTTAAAAAAAGAAGTGCGCTAGGTGGAACTACTGAAAAGTACAGAGTGGTGGTAGATTACGGGAAGCTGAACGAGAATACCATTGACGAAAAGTATCCAATCCCCAGATTTGAAGACATTTTAGACAGGCTGGGCGGGGCGACGGTATTCAGCACACTTGATTTGAAGGCAAATTAAGATGCACCCTAATGATCAACATAAGACGGCATTCACATTTGAAAGGGGTCACTATGAGTTTACAAGGA
>NW_027116652.1:550325-551869 GCF_000696795.3 Halyomorpha halys | reverse complement strand
TCGACCACATTGTTGATAGGAATCTATTTATACTGTAAATTTTTGGTTTTCATTTAGTTACTTTTGGAAAAAAAATGAAAAATTGGGACAAAACAGCGATGTTTAGAAAACATCGGATTAAAAACATCCATGTTTTGGGTAAAAAATCGACATCGAAGTCGCATCCCTAATATACATTCAGTATGGCTGGGCCATCAAACTGTGTACATCTATCTGTGTGTTTCATAAACAATCTTTCTTTGCCTCCTCCTGCAATGTATTTTTATTGTTCAGTTAAATTGCAGTGAATGGACTATATTAGTGGATAAAGCTGTTTTTGATGAAATAAAGTTGTTATTTTAATAGAGAAACAGTTGGAACTTTACTGTACAGACGTAGAGGCCAGGGATTAAGGCAGTAAACATTAAGGTAACCTAAGGGATGACTGGTGGAAGACTGTTGACTGCCCTCACTACAGCAGCATCGCCCCATTACCGATCCCCACTGTAGGTTTCTCATTCATTTTCATTCATATAATAGTTCCCACACATATTAATACTAAAAATAAGATGGTGGTATGCCCGATCTGTGAGCAGATTGTCGTCAGAGAAGACAAGTTAGCACTAGCCTGCAACTTGAGTAAAAGTTTACTTTTCAACAAATGTTGTAACATTCCAGACAGTGAAATCTCGCAACATAAAAAACAAAACATTGATGGTGGAAACCTTTCTGGAAGAAGAACAACAAAGAGAAGTCACCTTAGCGTATCATCAGGGAAAGACAAATCACGGGGGAATCCATGAGACTATGCAAGTGTTGAAGAGAAGATACTTTTGGTGGGGAATGAGGAAGACTATATCAGAGATTGTAGGAAGCTGCGACCTCCTGGATCGCTTGAGGTGGGTGTCTGTCATATTTCGCAGTCAGGCATACATCACAACAACCGATGGTTTCTTGAATTGTGTGCTTCATAGCCCACTAGAATTATCGACGGCGCACCGCCTGTAGTGTTTCGTTCAGCCCTCTATGATTGGTCTTCCCCTGGTGATATGCGAGGGTCACCTCCTTTTGATAATGGTTTTTTCCGGCCTTATGCTTTAGTGCTCTGCAGATTTAGTTCTCCCTGAGACTGGGCTGGGACCATATAGTAACAATATTGCTGCTGCCGTATTTTTCATTCTCCCTCTCAGTAGCCCCGAGGTTCTGGTTTTCCATATGATTTGCCGTCGTTTATCATTAATGATTTCATCAATTTCTTCCATCTCGGTTGGTCTGTCTACAGTTGAGTCTTCATCTTCGGATGTCTCTGCTCTGTTTTCTGATTCTTCTGTGCCTGGCTGATGTTTTTCTAGCATGCCCAGATGATTCTACCTGATTATCATCGATCGCATTGACCATTATTGCCCTTGAGAGCCAGTCAGCAACAACATTGTCTTTACCGGGCTTGTATGTGGTATGCATAAGTGGTGATGCGCGCGGATGACTTTTTTCAATTTTGCTACTCACTGCAACGGTCTATGATCAGTGTGGACTAAAGCGCCTTCCAAATACATAGGGCCGGAAAT
>NW_027116652.1:548929-550275 GCF_000696795.3 Halyomorpha halys | reverse complement strand
GTAACATTCCAGACAGTGAAATCTCGCAACATAAAAAACAAAACTGGAACTGTCCCTCATGTCAGAGTTTGGCCAAGTCAGGGGCTAGGCAATATAGTGCCGTACCCAGCTGAAGCATGGAGGAAAATATAATGGCCATTCTCAAAGAAATTGGGAAAATCGCTGACGATCTAAAAGATATCAAAAACGTCAGAACACGCAGGGAGAAATAATATTTGAAAATGCCGAGAGACTGAAGACTATGGAGGAAATAGCCAAAAAGCAAGACGAAACCATTGAAAAACTGATTATTGAAAACAATAATCTAAAAAAACGTATAAAAACAATGGAAACCAAAATAAATCAGGCCGAACAAGGCCAGCTCACCCACTCACTTGAAATCAGGGGCATTCCGGTTAAAACAGGAGAAACTCCCGCGGGCATAATATGTTCAATCAGAGCGGCACTGGGGGTGAAGCTCAGCCCGGAAGAACTTGACGCGGTGGAAAGAAAAAGGCCGAGAAGATGGCCAACCTGTTGTAATCATTAACACAGCTGAGGATCTGGAAGTCTTTCTCTGACGCCACCCCCCTGGTTACATCAGATTTAAACCTCTGTTAATTTGTTATTCATTATTTTTATTGTTAAGCCTATATTTACAGTTTCATTATAACCTCTCATTTCCTTTTTTATTTCTCACCTTAAGAAAAACATTCATTTTTATAGAAGCTATTAATTTATTTAATTTAATTTAAGTGCATATGATTTTATTTTTTTCCTTTCGAAAATTTTTTTTTTAATTATTTATTTATTGTAAATTACAACTGTACAAAATAATACAATAGGTAAATATGTAGTATGTTTCATATACACTTGAAAATATTGGGAAGGAACCACTCATTGGTGGTACTTCAAACATTAATTTAAATCTATATCTATTATTTTCATCTTATTTTTTATTTACTCTTCTAAGTAGCATTATTTTTATTTTCATTTTTAAACCAAGTAAATTATCGTTGAGTTCAAGTATTTATTTTGTCTCTAGTAAATTTTATTTATTATTTCTATATTTCTCTAAATTTAATCTAACACTGTATTTAATTTGTTATCTTTTCACTCAGCATATTTTCTATATGCCGAGTCTATTGCCTACCACATTGTATTCAAATTGGCGAATAGTGAATGTACCCTCTCCCTTAATATTAACCCAAACATCCTTTCCAATACATTCTCAATTTTCCGTCCTTACTCCAATAATAAATTTGATGTGAATTTATTTGTATTATTATTTATTTATGTTTTATGCACATAGTTTGATTTTGTTCATTTTCTTTATCCTTCTGTTTGTATATATTTTAAGAGATTTT
>NW_027116652.1:541089-548879 GCF_000696795.3 Halyomorpha halys | reverse complement strand
ATATATAATAAATTTATTATATTATTATTTATTTGATATGAACTCTTTCACACTCTTTCCTTTACATAACTAGTGTCCTAACATCCTGTCACGTTAACTCCCAATCCCTTTCAGCATATTATGACGAATTTCTAGATTATTTCCTCCAAAATTTTAGAATAAAAGATTATCACACGATTGTCGTCTCAGAAACGGGGCTTAAACCCAATATCCCGACTTCTTCCATCTCCATCCCCAACTATACCCTCTTTCGCCATGACCGAATGGACCGTACTGGTGCTCTTTACGTCCATGACAGTCTGAGGTACAAAATTCTTTTAAAGTCTCCCTCCTTTGATACCCCCCATCTGGAATACATTTTTGTGGAACTTACGTCAAGCTCCTGTTCCCTCCTCTATATTGTTATTTATCGTCCACCTCGAGTCCGTTTTGATGATGCATTTGAATCCTGCTTCCTTTCATATATTCCTCTCTTCCAAAACATAATAATCGCAGGTGATTTCAACACCAATCTTCTCGTATTATTGATTCCCCACAGAACCTTTTATCCTCCTGCCAAATTCCTATGTCTTTTCTTTCCTTTCATGACCTAATCAGAATTTCCTACATTCCCACTCCCTTTGTTATACCAAAGAAAATTAAGGCAAAACCTTGATTCCTTGACCACAGAAAACATTGGTCCCTACCTTGATGAACTTTCCCTCTCCTTAGAACCTATCTATTCACTTTTATCCATTGATGACAAGGTCGAATGCCTGTCCTCGAATCTCCTTAAATTCCTAAACCAACACGCTCCTCTTAAAACCCGTACCTTCAAACGCTCTCCGGCTCCCTGGATCAACTCAGAAATAAGGAATTTAATGAGATGACGAGATGCAGCCAGAAGACACTTCAGATGCACCAGAAGTTCAGAGCACTATTCCACCTTTAAGTCCCTCCGAAACCTTACCCAAACATCCTTACGCCGCGCCAAGGAGCAATACTTCCGCAACATCTTATTCCAAGCACCTGATCCTAAATCTAAATAGAAAATCCTTAAGAACCTCTCCGTTATAAGTCCTAAATCCTGCCCATATTACCCAGTTGATCCAGACGTGCTTAATACATTCTTTGTTGCTCCTCCTCCTTCAACAACCTTATGCGAATTTTCATATCTTCACATCCCTGAAATCCCATTAGATCCCAATAACTTTTATTTCTTGAATGTTTCTCCAGATGACTTAATCTCAACAGTCGTCATCCCGAACAAACATCTTTCCTCTCCCCTTCTTCTGTCACGAGGTGTTCCTCTGGGATCCTTACTTTCACCAACCTGTTTATATATATATATATATATATCAACGATCTTCCTGACTCCATTTACCACGCACAATACCACCTATATGCAGACGATCTCCAAATCTATCTGTCCTTGCCTGATCCCTGAGGCCATCCAAAAGATACAAGAAGATATCGACAGCATTAACTCATGGGCGTCTAACAATGATTTGAAGCTGAATGCTCTCTTACTGTCCTCTACTCTTACTTAACAACCAACCGATTCACTTCTATCCTTCAATAAAAAACCTTAGTTTCACCTTTGACCAACACCACTCCTGGAATAACCAAATTTCCTAAATCACACGCAAATCCATAACTGTACTAAACAATTCCTACGATTTCGTAATTCCATTCCTCAGAACACCCGTCAGCTCCTAGTATCCTCTCTCGTCTTCCCCCACTTCGACTACGGATCTTTAGTGTATGGAGGGCTATCTGCAGGACTAGAGTTGAGACTGAAGAGACTCATGAACTGCTTTGTAAGATTTATCTTTGGGTTCCCAAGGCGCTCTCAAGTCTCACGCTGGTATACCGAGTTGAAGTGGCTCTATCCAACCTCCCGAAGGCAATAGCTCCTTGGTGTTTTCCTATTCCAAGTTCTTAAAATCAAAAAACCTACCTATATCCTAGATCTCCTCACTCTTCGTTTATCAATCCACTGATTAAACACCAGATCCCAACCAATTGATTTATATATGCCCTCATATAGAACCGCCTTCTTTAGCAAATCCTTCGTTATACGTGCAACCTCCTTCTGGAATTCTCTTTCTATCTCCATTCGCCAGTCCTCATCCATTCTTTCCTTTAAACAACACCTATTCCTTCACTTATTGTATAACCAAACCTCCACATCATTGTAATTAAATAAATAGGCATATATTCATTAACATTATAAAAAGTAGTAAAGCCAATATTATTTAGTAGTAATACCAATGTTATTTCATTCTAATACCTAAAAATTTGTAAATGCTTGCCAGATAAAAATCTTAATATATGAACCATTTATTTATTCTTAGGGGACATATGTCCCAGAATAAAATTATTTTTTCATTTCATTTCATATAGAGGTACCGTTCACAATAAAAGATCATTCTTTGAGTTTACTTCAAGCGTTTCATTTCGCACTCCTTTATCTTCGTTTATTTTTGGTTTTCAGTTCAGTATAAGAACTTATTTATGCCCGTACAATATTTACTTGTAGGAGATGGAGGAATTACGCCTGATATTCTGCGCTGACAGACTAAACGCGTCAGCCCAACAATTACACTCATTCAATTAATTATGATAATATTCTCAAAGACAGATTATCAGTTATATTTTATTAAAACATTATTAAAATCTTCCAAAATTGTGGCGATAAAGGCTTTAAATTTCTAAATATAATAATAGTAATACAATTTGAAATGTTATTGTACCCATAATGTTATATAAAAATTACTTAATTAATCATTACCTTCAGTTTCAATTATTTGACATTGACAAAACAATAAATTGATAGAAAATATACGCATGACCTCATTTGCATTGATTTCTGAACAAAAACATTGCCGTGATTTGTTGTAGTGTAGTACAGGAGCTAGTTCTACTTTCGTGAAACTCTTCGTGTTTCGTTTAAATGCTATTGACCAAACATCCTTCTGGATTCTACAAGTCAAGGATAATGCTCCTTTCTTACACGACATATAAAATGTTCTCTTGTGTTTGTGATTTCGAAATTTTCGATCACCCGAAACAATGTTCATCCCAGATAGTTTTGAACTGGTTAGCGAGATAAAAAAATATATTATAATATAAAATGAATATACTGTAGGAATAACTATTATGGGCAGTTACATAAAGTTGCTTTAGAGAAAATATTGCCAAATATTTTCACACTGTTTAGAAATAAGACTAATAGTTTTATTTTTCTTTACATGATTGTTATATCTTTCAGCTACATTTAAAACGAAAAAAATTCGTAGAAAATTGGGAAAGCTTTCGTTCATTTTCTGTTGGAAATGAGGTTCTCAATTACCGATGTTAATGCTTTATCATTTTTCATCCAAATCTACGTTCAAAAAAAAATATATAGAATTATATTCGCCGTGCGGCATTATAAGATTATATAGTGATGTATTATAAAATTATATGTGTGTTAAACATAATGATGTTAAGGATGATACGGACCTGGTGTAACTGATATTAATGAGACATTTTTTGCTGACTCTAGGTCGAAAAAAAATAAACATCTATCCGAGGGTTCTTGCCAATATTATATAAGAGCCGTGAATGTTTTAGACAATTTAAAAAATCATTTTTGTACATAAACACACAACACAGGAATCTCCGACAAGCCATTAAAGAAAGCAAACGTGCAGGAGAGGACTCTGATTCATAGATGCCCTACGGACTATGGCGGTACCAGCCTATCTTATGAAAGTTCTTACAGACTACTTCAAAGATAGAGTTCTGTTTTACTTTCCAGACATTGGCCAAAGAAGATATAAGGTGACTGGTAGTGTCCCACAGGGCTCGGTATTAGGGCCTCTTCTGTGGAACGTAATGTACGACGCGATCTTTAAATTGACTTTGCCGGAGGGAGCCTATGACGTTGCAGGGAGACTATGATTCGCAGATGACGTTGCAGTTGTAGTGGTGGCGAAGTACTTTGAAGAAGTTACCCTCATCGCTAACCAGGCTGTTGCTACGGTACGAGGTTGGGTGTCTTCGGTAGGCTTACAACTTGCAGATCAAAAGACCGAGGTTCTCCTAGTAACTAGCAGGAAGCAGACTGAGTCCATCACTGTCACGGTTGGTAGGCACGAAATTCGTTCCCAGTCCTGCTTAAAATACCTAGGAGTCATGATCGATGCACGTCTCTGCTTTAATATTCTCTCGGAGAATATTAGCGCCAAATCTGCTAAAGTAGCATCTTTTTTGTCACGCCTTATGCCAAACGTTGGAGGTCCCAAAGAAATTTTGTTCCCTTCATTATGTTATATGCAGCCCCGATTTGGAATGAAGCGATGGTTACCAAATCATACGGGAAAAAATTGGTTTCATTTTATCGCCGGGTTTCTTTAAAGACGGTTAGTGCTTTTCGAACTGTTTCCTACGAAGCGGTGTGCGTGATAGTCCGAATGCCGCATCTGGAACTCCTTGTTGAAGAAAGAAGCAGAACACGACGCTTACACGTTTCCAGAGAGGAAGAGCGAAAAATAACCATCGACCAGAGGCAGCAACGTTGGGATGCTGCAGATTCCGGAAAGTGGACTCGCAGGTTAATACCCGATGTGGGCACGTGGTATGGCCGCCAGCATGGTGAGAGGTAGATTTTTACGTAATCCAATTGTTTCAAATTTCCGCTTCAAATTGGACAACACCGCAGAATGGCCAGGATGTCAGACAATCGAGGAAACAGCGAAGCAAGTGTTTTTCAATTGCATTCGCTTTGTGGTAGAAAGAAGTGAATTGGAGAGAGTGTGTGAAGGACTCATCACACCAGAGAACGTGGTGACCTATAGGCTATTCTCAGACCAGCATTGGAACGCAATGAAGAGATTCACCACAGTCGTCATCAAGAGGTTGAGAGAGAAAGAGAGGGCTAGAAGACGTTAGTAGCATGAAAACGTAAAAACCATGCGAAGAAAGAGAGGCGGCCCTCAGCCATTTCCTTACATGAAGTAATGCCTAGTGGCGGTCCCGTGTAGAGGAATGAATAGGTATAGGGCGGTGGTTTTAGTGGGTAAAAATCCCACACACAGATAGATTTGAAGATTTCCACCGATCATCGTGAAACACACACACAGAGATATAGATATACATACATAGAAGTTACGGTCTGAGTCTGGTAGCGAACACAATAAAGCTACCAGACGGAATAGCCCCTCCCTATTCTGAGTAAGCTCAAGGCAACCACTTCGTGGACCCGGCAGTCTTATAATGCCACCCTACCAAAACAAGATGTATTAGGTTTCCTGCACATATACATACTTTTCTTTCATTTATATATCTAATTGTTGTTCTAATTTTTTTTTCTAGGAGGTCAGAAAAAATAAAATAAATAAAGCTAGTATTTTACAGCGGTTCAAGCGTGTTAGATCTTATTCCTTCTTCTCTTTTTTGACATTTTGCTTCTTCCAATACTTAACTGGTGCCGAAACCTGGGACTTCAAATACCGGAGTAATATTTACTTTAAAAAGAATTTTTTTTTATCGCAGTTTTCTCAGCTTTAAATTTTTTTTCTATTCTCTCATTTTTTTTTAAAATAATGGCTGCCAATAGTATCGTCAGACAAGCGATCATGAACATGGAAGCTTTAAATCGAAATGGGGTTCAAAACCCACCATCCATGGAGGTGACTCCTCCTCCACCGAAGCTTGCCCCAATACCGGAAGTTTCTCTAGTGGGAGCCCACGCCGTGGTGGGTAAAAGTACGCACAGAAACAGCCCAAGACTTGAGGAAGGCCGTTTCTGACCTCGACGGATTTACCGGGGAAACAGGAGAATTGAGCCACTTCATAAAAGGGGGACCGACTGATAAGCTGAATTGTAGCAAAGTCTATCGAAAGTCTACTCGATAGTGAAGATGCGGTGGCTTTAAAAAAAGCAGCGGTCGTCTGCAGAGTGAAGAGGAGCATCCTAAATCAGATTCACGCTGACGAAGAGACCCCTTGGAGAGTTATCAAGGAAAGATTAAAGAAGACGTTTGGAGGAGGACGGTGGACCCCAGAGGAAGACATATTTTTGATGATCCGAGAGACAAAGAAACCGTCTAGTAGGCAATATGCCGCGGAACTCCTGACACGTTTTAACAGAATTCAAGATAAACTGAGCGTAAACAAGTAAGGTACAGGCCGGATGCGATTCTTATTCCTGGTACTAAAAAAACAGTTGGCAAAGAGCTAGGGAAGAAGGAAGGATTTCCGAGAGAGCGCTCGTTTGTGGAAATAGCCCATGATCTCATAGAAGCAAGCGCTAGAGAAGTAGAGGCCCAAATGGAAGTAGATGAACCAGGGTGGACTCGCATAGAATACCAACGGCCAAGAAACATGCCCAACCCTTGGAGGAGGAGAAATCAAGGAAATGGTAGAAGAGAGAGAGCTATGGACCAAGAAAATAGAAGAAGCCTAGTTAAACCCAGAAACAATAGTCGGCGGGAGGACCGAAAGTGTCATGGATGTGGTAAAATTGGACATTTAGTGGCGCATTGCCCGCGCAAGAGGTGCTTTGAATGTGGCAATAAGGGGCACAATGCCCAGATTTGTACCGACGAAGAGATGTGGGCCGGGGCGAACCAATGTAGATCAACGCCCAACTGATACGGAGAAGTCACCGTAGGTTCAGTAGATCTTCAGATGAATCTACGCAAGCATCAGGAGCATCAGAGACCGAAGAAGAATTCGAGGAGCCAAGGAACCGAGGTAGCCTAGAGGAGAAGGTAGAAACAAGAGGATGGAAGCGAGGGAATGGAGGAGAATGGAGACGAGGGACCGGAGAGAGGACGCGTGACATCTGAAGGGGTTGTCAGTGGAGGGGCAACCGCACACTGCTGAATTATAATGTGAGAGAAAAGAGCGGCGGTCTGCCTATAATAGAGATAGCTGGAGTGAGGTGCCTGGTGGACACCGGCAGTTCCAACACCATCATGTGCCGAGAAGCCTTGCAAAAGCTGTGTGATGGAGATAGGACACCCAAGATTCAGAAATGTCAATGTAAATTAATCACCTTGGGTGGCCCTTGTGTAGTAGAGGGGGAGGTAGAGATAAGTTTGACCCGGTGGAGATTTAGTATAGAGAACTTGCCGGTACATACCGTAGGGTGTATTCCGAGGGAATACAAAGTGATTGTGTGGTCTGACCTCCTAGGGAAGGTGGGTGCCTAGGTTAATAATATCAAGGAAAATTGGAGAATTATGTTGGGGGGGTAAAATTTACAAATGTAATCGACAGAAGAAAACTAAGGGCGCACGGGTCGAAGCAACTAATCAGGCCAAGGACTGGAGGCAGAGGCTTATGAGGGAATATGAAGATATTTTTTTTATAAAAGGGGATATCCTCGGAGCAACCGGGAAGACTGTCCATGAGATCCCACTGAAGCAGGAGAGGTTAACATATGTAATGGAAAGGAGATACCCACAGGCAATACGTCACCACATACGGGAGGAACTCGAAAGTTTAAAACGACAGGGAATCATTATTAATAGTATATCCCCATACAATAGTCTATTATGGGTGGTTAAAAAGAAGAGCGCTGCTGGTGAAATTAACGAAAAGTACAGGGTAGTGATAGATTATAGGAAGCTCAACCAGAATACCATAGACGAGAAGTATCCGATCCCCAGATTTGAAGATATTTTGGATAGGCTGAGTGAGTCAACGGTATATAGCACATTAGACTTGAAGGCCGGATATCATCAGATTAAAATGGACCCTAAGGATCAACATAAGACGGCATTCACTTTCGAGAGGGGCCACTACGAATTTACAAG
>NW_027116652.1:528637-533264 GCF_000696795.3 Halyomorpha halys | reverse complement strand
ATATATAAAGTTAGCTGTTTATAGCCTATAAATAAACTCTTTACTTCTAGGAGTTTTAGTTATCTTTAAATTTAAAAAAAAACTGTGTCTATATATACTAAACGAATCTGATAATAAAATTAGTTATTCAGGTACTCTTATGTCGTTACTCTGCCCAAACACCTTTTTATTTTAAGTAATCCTTCCAGTCTAATCGTAAATGTTGCCGAAACCCAGGACAGGAAATTCTGAATTTCTGTCACGTGCATAATAATATCGGGAACGCCGGACGATTAGGAAAATTTACTCGAACCGGCGGCTAGAGGGCACACAGTAGAGTTAAAGAAATTGGAATATCAGTTGGCTCAGTCGACCGTTGAGTGACAGGTGCTGGAGGCCCAACTATCAAAAGCAACAGAGAACACGCAGATCAGATAAGGACACAGAACTCGGCGCTCATTCATGAGGTAATTAGACAATTGGAACCCTTCATGGGGATAGTAGGTGACCTCGAGCAATTTATCAAGGGTAGTGACTAGGGTTTATACAAAAACCGACATTTTAGAAAACCTGTTTTCGAATAGTAATTTTTTCCAGAAAACCGGTTTTAACCGGTTTCGAATTTTATAAAAAAAAAATTTTCTCGAATATTCTGTAATTCGAAGAAAAAATTTTAATAGAAAATTTAGAGTGATCAAAAGCAGTTTTTGACTGAAATTATTTACTGTTCAATTTTATTGATTGTAAAATTTTTTTATGCAATTTAGTA
Organism: Halyomorpha halys; assembly: GCF_000696795.3. Taxonomy (NCBI): domain Eukaryota; kingdom Metazoa; phylum Arthropoda; class Insecta; order Hemiptera; family Pentatomidae; genus Halyomorpha; species Halyomorpha halys. The sequence goes on along the minus strand of NW_027116652.1, from coordinate 532,516 downwards.
GAACAAAGAAATAATAGTTGACCAGGATTGTTGTATATGCATAATTTTCACATATAAGGATGTAAATATTTTTATAATAGTGAAACGAGTTATTCAGCAAAGGGTTCGAATAAATAAAAAACAATATATTTTCATATTTTTATAATAACCATATTATTTTTTTAAAAACCAATGTTATTAGATACAGATGGATACTTATTAAAAAATATTAGAAAATATATAACTGTGTACTATATAATGTAACTTATAATCAAAGCCGAAAGACAAGAGTAAATAAAGTTTATGCATACACACTTATTAAAATCAATTTTAGTTTTAAAGACAATTAAGCAAAGGACTGAGTATTTTCTATTCCGGGCAATTTTAATACCAATTTAAATATTCTATTTATTTTTTTGTTTAATGAAATATGATTTCAGAAAACAGAGGACGTCTATCGATTTCCTATTTAGCCGCAACCAAAAATGGTTTCAAGCGCTCTAGGTAACCCTTTCTCGGATTTTAAAGTACCCCTACGTAGGATATCGGCGAACATGGGAAAAATCTATAGGTCGCGCCTGGTGAAAATGTGGATCAGCCAGGTCTATGGCGCTAAATTTCTCAAATATTCCCTTCGGAATAGGGTTCGTAGGCATGTCCCCGCAGATTCGTTTGATAATAATAGCCATAGTGTTATTTTCGGGCTTAGAAACATGTTGGGGAGCTATGACGCAATGCCCTTCGAATTTTACGCTAAGGACAACTTGTAATTAAACCCAACCAATTAATTTCTGTTGCACGTGAGATGCAAGTTCAGCTTGTAAGCATATTCGAGCGTTATAAATGACCGCTGGGAGCCACTATCGATGAGGATCCGCAGATCGTTCCAATGACCCCAATAATCGCGAATTCTTGCCAAAGCTGTGCCGAGCAAAACATTGATATGATCCATAGCCGACATTGATAGAATGGCGTTCTGGGAGCGATTCGGATCCGATACATTAGAGAAGGTGGCTACCGAAGGGTTAGCAGAAGCGGGTGCGGTGTTCGAGTTGTTAACGGTGTTTCGGGATTCACTAGCAAAAAAATGTAGGAGGGAATGACGGCGTCTACTGAAATGTCGGCAAGGCGCCTTAGACGAGCACTGGTTCGAGCAGTGACCTGACGCCAAGCAGTTGATACAACGTCTAATTCGGTCGCAACGTTGTTGGGGGTGAGCGTATTAAAACTTGGGCAATCGTAAATGCGGTGCGATTTCTTACACACAGGATTGTCGAGTTCATTGTCATTAAGACCTGTCTAGAATATTTACTGTACCCAGTTTTAGTTATTAATGGATCTGAAGCAGTACTAGTAAGAAGGGCCTCCGACTGTAATTTGACCACCTGCCATTGAATAACATCCCCGAACTCCTCCCAAGTCGGAAGTTCAGGTTTTGAGCCGCATTCCCTCTCGAAACCCTCTCTAGTTTTCCCATCTAACAACCGGAATCCCAAGGTGCTTAATATAAACCCCAGGAGTTCGTTCAAACCGAGCTTGAGTAGGGCTGAGGTGCTCTCTACTACCACCGCCGAGAACGCTTCTAAATTGGAGAGATCGCCCTTCACCAAAGGTTTAAAATTTAAAATTTTTGTTAAATAGAAGGTGGCTTGGATCCTTTCACTATCCTATTTTTTAGTAAGCGGTTCCCACGCTTGCTTGTAACCTATTGGGGATATTGATATGACCGATATATATTTGCATTGCGGACCCCTGATTTTAAGTAGTGAAACTTTTAAACGTCGTCTATATCATGCCTGTTATGAATGAGGGACTTAAAAGTTTCTTTGAAGTTTTGCCAACCCGCTATATCCCCAGAAAATACCGGAATGTTAATAGTGGGTAACCGTGGTTGTGACGTAGCTTACACCATGGATCGGTACTTCACCGATTTATCGACTTCTAACTTACTGGTTTCCCCTCCGGTAGCGGTGTTCCCATATGCTAAGGCCTCATAATGATTACTACGCACCTCATCTTTTAATGTTTTTAATTTTTCCCTAGGGATATTTAATTTTCGCGCGAAACAATTTGCTTCTGAAAATGTGGTTTCAAACCGTTCGAAAGTGGCATCAATGCGCGAGAGACGCGCCGCAAATAAGGGGCCCCGCGAAGGTCGGTGCTCAAACTGCGACCCATTGAGGTGGTCGCCATTATATCATCGGCCAAATCATCAACTTTCCTGTAAGTCGATGAATCTTGACTCCTGTTCGTCATTTAAGTTTTGAGTTTTGGGAGGCATTTTTTATTTAAAAGAAAAAAAAGAGACGAGTGAGCTATGGCTCTAAAGCGAATTAATTTAATACCTCCCGAACGGGATCAAAAACAATGTGTGAGCGAGGTTAAGAAAAGCGAACAAATAAATAATATCCGGCCAGGGCGAGACCAAAATAATGTTGGGGCGAGGGGCGTTTCGTAAATGAAAAAAAAAACCTACCTCTTCCCCAGAGAAAAAATTGTTCGCTGGTTCGGGTGATAAAAAAAAAACGGAGGACCTGAAATGAATCATAAAACACAAAAATAATAAATAAAAAGATCTTGGAACTGATATACAAATTTAATTAAACTAAAATATATATAAAAGAAAATAAAAAAATGAATGTTAATGTTGTTATAAAAAATAAAAGTGTGTGAAGTAAAAAAAAAAGTATTTTTATATGTGTATAAAACAAAACAATTTTCTTTACTCAAGAAATAATAAGTTAATTAATCTAAGTTAAAAGCAAACAAAAAAAATGTGATGCTCGATGAAAGTATGGGAGAAAAAAGTCACTCACAGTACGGGGGGTCGATAAGCACATATCGATATATTTTCCATTCCGTAACATCCGCCGTCATCCAGATGTTGACGATTGATTGAAAATTGGGTGAGTGAAGGTACTAAGACGAACCCCAAAAATTCTTATGGCCTCAAAAGCGGTGAGGCGGTGGGTACCTCTCAACCTCTGACTCAGCCTCTGGGCTCTAGGCAGCGGACTGTAGACTCCCTTATCAGTACCCGTATACAGGCCGTAATCCCATTGCAGCCTGCAATGTTGTTGAATGTGCCGAGCCGCAGCAATCTATTTATGTTATACACGCACCATAACAACTTCCTTAACTGTATTTACGTAATAAATTAAAACTTAAAAAAATTAACTTGTAGTTAAAAGAAATAGTGTGGTAAAACTGGACACCTGGTAGCGGAATTCCCCGGCACCCGATGCTTTGAATATGGGACAGAGGGACATACTGCTCGACAGTGTCCCTATATCTATCGGCGGAGGGAGATAAATGTGCCTGAACCGATGGAGGTCAATGCACAGGGATTACGGAGCAGAGGAATATTCTGAAGTACGAAGGGATCCATGAGTGAAGGGATCCATATTACAGCAGTTTAAGCGCGTTAGATCTTATTCCTTATTCTCTTTTTTGACATTTTGCTTTCGCCAATATTTAACTTTATATATGTATATAAGTTACGATAGGTCTAGCGGAAATAGCAAAAAAAAAGGAAAATTGGGAGAGAAATGACGCTCTCAAAGTCTCAGTATATACTGCATTATTCTCAATGTTAATTGTTTCAATGTTAAGAGCCACCCAGGGTGATTAATTTACAATGACATTTCTGGATCTGGTGTGTCCTCTCTCCACTACACATTTTTTCTAGGGCTTCTCGGCACAAAATGGTGTTGGAACTGCCGGTGTCCACTAGGCACCTCACTCCTGCTATCTCTATTATAGGCAGATCGCCGCTCTTCTCCCTCACATTATAATTCAGTAGTGTACGGTCACCCCTCCGCTGACAACCCCTTCAGATGTCTCGCATCTTCCTCTCTCCAGTCCCTCGCCTCCAATCTCCTCCATTCCCTCCATTCCCTC
>NW_027116652.1:522299-526957 GCF_000696795.3 Halyomorpha halys | reverse complement strand
TAATCCTAATAGTACAGGGTTCTTATTATTATCATGAGGATATATACAGCTAACTCCCTCCCTCCAGTTCCTTCGTATGGAGGAACTAAATAAAAACTAAAACTAAACATCTTACAAAGAGAGAAAAAGAAAATATATATACATATTTTTAACATAAAGAAATATTTCAATACACTTACATCATAATATAACACACTACATATAACCTGAAATGATACAATAAAAAAAATCACTCTCTTGATGGTCCAGGCTGAGCGCCTTCGTCCGGCTCGACACTTTGTACTAGGGGGAGTACTCGTAATTCTTCTAGATGAACTGTGCGGGACCTAAATGGGTGATTTACGTCTTTTATCGTAAATAAATTGTGTTCCCTAAGGGTAGTGATCCGATAGGGCCCCTCGTAACGAGCTGCCGTTTTATTGCGGGCGGTTCTCAACCGTACCCAAAGCTAGCGGGCCTGTTTTACAGACTATGGGGCGGTCATTTGCTTTCATAACGCGTACTTGTTTCTCATGTATCAACCGCTCCCGTACTTTCGCCCATGTCTCTTGGCGCTGCGCCCTTGTAAGTTTCGTTCTGAGGTCGTTGTTGTTAGTGGTAATTAGGTCTCCCCTATCGCGACGCCTTTGTCCGAATACTATCTCTACGGGTGATAACCCAGTGGCTGCGTGTATAGTATTATTGTATGATATAACTGCGCGCGGCATGGCTTCGTATAGCTCGAGATTCCGCCTTAACTTGAGCAATCGGAGGTGTTCCCCTAGCGTGTTGTGCAATCGTTCAACCGCGCCCCTGACCTTGATGTGATGGGGAGTGTTGAGTCGCCAGGTAATGCCAATATTTTGCTCTCGTTGCGAATTAGTGCATTGTCAAATTCTCTACCGCAATCCGATGTGATTTCGTCTGGTACCCCATAAGTTGCACACCATTGGAGGATCCCCTGCCATACCGCCCCTGGGGTCTTCGCTTCGATAGGGTAGGCCATCGCAATTTTACTCAATGGGTCAACCGCTGTTAGCCAAGACTGTTTCTCATTGGAGTATATGTCCACTAGGACCGATTATAAGAGTTCGAGTGTGGTGGGTGTGGTTACCAGTTCGGCTATCGTACTTGGCCTGTTGACATATGACGCACGCCGCGATACAATCACCCACGGTGCGCCTCATGGATTTCCAGAAGTATAGCCGTTTCAGAGCGCGCAATGTTTCTCTATACCCCTGTGATTCGTTTTGCCCGCGTGGTTGTCGGCGACGAGTTTCCGTTGCGCCTCTGGATCAGCGATCGTTTCTACCTGTTGTAGGCATCTGATTAAAGGATACACCACGCCTACTCGCTCCTGTCTCCACAATCTTCTTAGTTTGTCTACTATTATCTTATTCCCACGTACACGTGGCAACTGCGACCGGGTCTCGCGAATTCCGTAAATAAATTCTCCAATTCAATTTTCCTCTATTGTAGCGGGTGTGCGCATCAATATAGTCGATAGGCCCTCGTAAACACTAGCCCTTGTTTCCGTTCCGGCGGCCTGCATGGATTTGATAACAATTTGAAACTTTTTATCGTTGATGATTTCATCGATTTCTGGAAGTTCCGCGGGTCTGTCTGTTGGTGTTGCCTTCCCGTCTGATTCGTTCTGGACTAATGGAATTTCCGGGCCGCTCTCCGCCCAATCGCGTAGATACCTCAGCGCAAATGGTTCGACAGGTGCTTCCTCGTCCTCGATCGCGTTCACCACTAGGTCTCGCGATAACCAATCGGCCACTACATTTTCGACGCCCTTCTTGTGCACAATGTGGAAGTTATATGCCGCGAGCCTTTCCTTCCATCGCCATACTCGTGCTGATGATTCTTTTAATGATCCGAGGTGAAGGAGAGGTTTATTGTCTGTTACAAGTTCAAACTTTCTGCCTAAAATACTCTACAGCCCATACCACTGCTAAAAGTTAGCGTTCAATTGCGCTGTATCTTTGTTCATCCGAATTTAACTTTCGTCCCGCATAGGCGATAGGTTTTTCGCCCTCTTCAAAATACTGCGACAAAACGGCCCCAATAGCTAACTCGCTAGCGTCTGTGGTTACCTTAAATGATCTACGGAAATCGGGGAAGGCCAGTAAAGGACGCGTTGTTAGGATCTTCCGGCATTCCTCGATACTAGCAACCTGTTCAGGGCCTAAGGCGAATCGTTTTCCTTTCTTTAAAATTTCGCTAAGCGGATGCGTAATTTCCGCAATACCTGGGATGAACTTGCTGTAATAATTAATCATACCCAGGAATCTCCTCACTCCTATCACTCCCGGGTATTCCTCGGTAAAGGTGCGTCTTGAATCGCTTTCACACGTTCCCTATCTGGTTGTACCCCTTTTTGCGACCACCGCATGTCCCAAGAACCGGATTTCGCTATGCCCAAATTTAGATTTTTCTCGCGACAGTTTGAGACCGAATTCTCGAACCCTGTCAAAACCTGCGTCAAGTCTTCGGTATGCTACCGCTCGTTTTTACTGAAAACAATCAGGTCGTCCCTGTATACCTGTGAGAATTCTTCGTCTAGGCCCCTCTGAAGTTCATACATGAGACGTTGGAAAGTCAACGGCGCTCCCTTCAGCCCAAAAGGCATTCGCACGCACTCGAAGTGCCCCCGTTCCCAGGAGAATGCCGTCTTCGGTATATCTGCCTCTGTCATCTTGACCTGATGGTATCCGCTCTTAAGGTCTAAAGTACTAAAGATTGTCGCCCCCGATAGTCGGTCTAGTATGTCCTAGACCCGCGGCAGTGGGTACCGCTCATCTTTCGTCGCTTCATTCAACTTCCGATAGTCCACAACGACTCGCTATTGTTTCGCGGCCCCACTCAGTTCACCCTACTTCTTCTCCACTACCCATAATGGGCTATTAAACGGGGAATTACTGGGTCTTATTATGCCCAGTCTAAGGAGTTCGTCTAACTGTTCCCTGATGACGATCCTCATGGCCTGGGGGTACCGCCTGTCTTTTACATAGATTGGGGTTTCCGATTTCAGATGAATCCGGTGTTCGGTTTTCCCCGTGGAGGGCAAAAATTCCCCCTCTCGGTAGAACAGGTCATCGTTTTTCTCGACCAAGTGTATCAACGCCTCGTTGCACTCTACCGCTCCGATTTTTAAATTCCCGCTCTTCCTTTGTACTGTTACTTGGTAATGTTGCTGACCGATTTTATACCGCCATTTCGTGTCATTGACGTCCTGTTTGATCCCCACCCGTTGTAGAATGTCACACCCAATGATAAGCTCGTACCCCGCCATTAACTCCTCGATAACGTGTATAACGACTTCCTTATCCAACCCTGCCAATTCTCGGAGGTTAAAACTGGTCTCTCATAATGTTTGGCATTTGCCACTGACCGTTGACACCGTACATGCACATTGTCTCCGGCCCGCCCAGATGCCTAATTTCTCCGCCCCTTTTCGACTAATCAATGAGTTGGTGCCCCCTGTAGTAGTGAGACTATGGGGGAGCTGGTGCACTTTTGTGAGGAGGGAGTTCCTCAACTTACCGACCCGCCCTTAACCACCCACGTGGTCTGTCACGTGGTCTATCACGTGATCATTAGGCAGCCAATCGGAGGCTAGTATTTGGTCACGTGACCCCCTGGCGGGGGATTTAAATTTAAATTTAGTTCGACATAACCTTAACCACTCACGTGATCATTAGGCCACGCCCTCTTTTAAGTCACGTGACTGCCACCAGGGGCTGAGTCTACCCGGCCGCCATTTTGTTTTTTTAATTGACGCCATTTTTATTATGACGGTCTCGCGTCCTTTTTTTTCGTTCACCGCCATATTGGCAGGGGCTGAGTCTACCCGGCCGCCATTTTGTTTTTATGCTGTTTGAGAGGCTTATTGGTTTTGAAAGAGGCTGAGTCTACCCGGCCGCCATTTTGTTTTTATGCTGTTTGAGAGGCTTACTGGTTTTAGAAGAGGCTGAGTCTACCCGGCCGCCATTTTGTTTTTGTCGCCATTTTATTACGAGGGTCTCGCGTCCTTTTTCTTTTCGTTCGCCGCCATATTGGCATGGGCTGAGTCTAACCGGCCGCAATTTTGTTTTTGATAGCCACTATTTTATTATGAGGGTCTCGCGACCTTTTTCTTTTCGTTCACCGCCATATTGACAGGGGCTGAGTCTACCCGGCCGCCATTTTGTTTTTGATTGCCGTCATTGCATAAGAGGGTCTCGTGGCCTTTTTCTTTTCGTTCACCGCCATATTGGGAGGGGCTGAGTCTACCCGGCCGCCATTTTGTGTTTGATAGCCACCATTTTATTATTCGGGTCTCGCGACCTTTTTCTTTCGTTCAGCGCCATATTGTGAGGCTGAGTGTACCCTGCCGCCATTTTCTTTTTTTTGATTGCCGCCATTGCATTATGAGGATCTCGCGTTACCCCCACCACTTATTGATGGATCAGGTACCCACTTTTATACTACAACCAGTGGCTGAGTGTGCTCGTACGCCATTTTGTTTATTTATCTCCATTATGTTATTATGAGGGTCTCGCGACCTTTTTCTTTTCGTTCACCGCCATATTGGCAAGGGCTGAGTCTACCCGGACGCAATTTTGTTCTTGATCGTCGAAATTTTTATTATGAGAATCTCGCGATCCTCTTCTTTTCGTTCACCGCCATATTGA
>NW_027116652.1:521555-522249 GCF_000696795.3 Halyomorpha halys | reverse complement strand
CCTTCTTTAAAAAAAATATCTTTATATTCCCTCTTAAGCCTCTGTCTCCAGTCCTCAGCCTGATTGATTGCTCCAACCCGTGCCCCCTCGGTTTTCCTCTGTCCCTGACATTTGTACATTTTACCCCTCAACTTAATTCTCCACTTCTCCTTGATATTATTGATCCAAGCACCCACCATCCCTAGCAGGTCACATCCCACAATCACCTTGTATTCCCTCGGCATACTCCCTACGATATGCACCAGCAATTTCTCTCTACTTAATCCCCACCGGGTCAAGCCTATTTGTACCTCCCCCTCTACCACACAAGGGCCACCCAGGGTGATTAATTTACATTGACATTTCTGGATCTGGTGTGTCCTCTCTCCACTACACATTTTTTCTAGGGCTTCTCGGCACAAAATGGTGTTGGAACTACCGGTGTCCACTAGGCACCTCACTCCTGCTATCTGTATTATAGGCAGACCGCCGCTCTTCTCCCTCACATTGTAATTCAGCAGTGTACGGTCGCCACTCCGCTGACAACCCCTTCAGATGTCTCGCATCTTCCTCTCTCCAGTCCCTCGCCTCCAATCTCCTCTATTCCCTCGCTTCCATCCTCTTGTTTCTATCTTGTCCCCTTTACTACCTCGGTTCCGTGGCTCCTCGACTTCTTCTTCGGTCTCTGATGCTCCTGATGCTTCAGTAGATTCAT
>NW_027116652.1:505176-520050 GCF_000696795.3 Halyomorpha halys | reverse complement strand
GTATCTAAAGCTCCCGGGTTTCGGCACCAGTTAAGTATTGGCGAAAGCAAAATGTCAAAAAAGAGAAGAAGGAATAAGATGTAACACGTTTGAACTGCTGTAACATACTGGCTTTATTGGGTTCAGCACATCTTTATATATATATACACATGATCAGCTGATCTGCTCAGTCAGCTGACATCGAAGTACCAGCTGACTGTAACTTAGAAATATGAATTTTTGGTTTAAAAAGGTTATGAAAGTTTAATAAAAAGCCTAAAAATAGTTTTTCGATATTAGAATTTGATAAATTCATGTTCCTCTCGATATTTTACATTGCTATTAATATCATTTTCGAAGATTAGAAGCGATATTTCGATATTTTATTTTATAGAAATATGAATTTTCGGTTTAAAAAGGTTATGAAAGTTTAATAAAAAGCCTAAAAATAGTTTTTCGATATTAGAAATATTTAGATTCATCTTTCTTTCGATATTTTAAATTGTTATAAATATAGATAGCGATGATTAGCATCGATATTTATTTTTATTGAAACATCGATATTTTTCATTGTTAATAATATTGATATCGAAGATTGGAAACGATATTTCGATATTTTATGTTATAGATATATTGATATTTTATGTAAGAAATCTATTACATTTCAAAAAAGCAAAAATAAGGTATATCAATATTTTATTTTGCTAATTTCATATTCCACTCGATATATTTTGTTATCGAATTATCGATATTTGGTTTAAAAAGATTATGAAATTTTATAAAATGTTTAAAAATAATTGTTCGATATTCTAAATTTATAAATTCATGTTGCTTTTGATATGTTACTTCTTTATTAATATCGTTATCAATGATTGGAAACTATATATTGATATTTATTTTTATAGAAACATCGATACTTTATAATGTTATTAATATAGATATCGAATATGACAAAAAAAAGAAAAATACTTTTTCGATGTTTTGTCATTGAAATATCGATATTTGGTTTAAAAATTTTATAAAAAGTATAAAAATAATTGTTCGATATCCTAAATTTATAAATTCATGTTCCTCTCGATATTTTACATTGTTATTAATATCATTTTCGAAGATTAGAAACGATATTTCGATATTTTATTTTATAGAAATATGAATTTTTGGTTTAAAAAGGTTATGAACGTTTAATAAAAAGCAGAAAATTAGTTTTTCGATATTAGAAATTGATAAATTCATGTTTCTTTCGATATTTTACATTGTTATTAATATAGATAGCGATGATTAGCAACGTTATTTCGATATTTATTTTTATTGAAACATCAATATTTTACATTGTTATTAATATTGATATCGAAGATTGGAAACGATATTTCGATATTTTATGTTGTTGAAATATTGATATTTTATGTAAGAAATCTATTACATTTGAAAAATGCAAAAATAAGGTATTTCAATATTTTATTTTGCTAATTTCATATTCCACTTGATATATTTTGTTATTGAAATATCGATATTTGGTTTAAGAAGATTATGAAATTTTATAAAAAGTTTAAATATAATTTTTCGATATTTTATATTGATTAATTCATTTTCCTTTCGATATGTTACTTTTTTATTAATATCGTTATCTAAAATTAGAAACTATATATCGATATTTATTTTTATTGAAACATCGATATTTTACAATATTATTAATATAGATATCGAAGATGACAAAAAGAAGAAAAATACTTTTTCGATGTTTTGTCATTGAAATATCGATATTTGGTTTAAAAAGATTAATAAAATTTTATAAAAAGTTTAAAAATAATTTTTCGATATTTTAAATTGATAAATTCATGTTCCTCTCGATATTTTACATTTCTATTAATATCATTATCGAAGATTAGAAACGATATCTCGATATTTTATTTTATAGAAATATCAATTTTTGGTTTAAAAAGGTTATGAAAGTTTAATAAAAAGCTTAAATATAATTTTTCGATATTTTAAATTGATTAATTCATGTTCCTTTCGATATGTTACTTTGTTATTAATATCGTTATCAAAGATTAGAAACCATATTTCGATATCTATTTTTATAGAAACATCGATATTTTACATTATTATTAGTGTTGATATCGAAGATTGGAAACAATATTTGATATTCTATTTTATAGAAATATCGATATCATATGAGTTACGGACTGTCAGCTGACACGTCCATATCAGCTGATCGAGAACAGCTGACCGATTGTATATATATGGGCCAGCTAGCGAAGTGAATTTAGACCAATCTGCTTTTTCTATGATCCATTTAGGTATAGTGCTGTTATCGTGATTGACATTTCTCAATTTCAAACGGATTGGGAAATGATCACTACCATAAGGTTCTGGTAGAACTGTCCAGTTTATAGCATCAATTAGTGAACTGCTGCACATAGAAAGATCTATAGATGAAAATGTGCGGTGAGTAGCGCTGAAATAGGTTGGTTCACCAGAATTTAGTAGCAGAAGGTCAGTTAAATCTAGGAAATTTTCAATTATTCCACCTCTGGGATTGGTATTTTTAGATTCCCACAGTATGGAATTCGAATTAAAGTCTCCGGTGTATAAAGCAGGCTCTGTCAGCTGTCTATGGAGGAAGATAAATACTGCAAATTGTGAAGGTAATGTTTAAATGAACTGTAACCGCTATTACTTCGAGGTGAGGAGTCTATTTCTACTGGGTGGGAATAGATTGAGTCTTTTACGCCAATGGCTACTCCTCTGCATGCACGTTCATAGTTTTCATTGAAATCTGTTCTATAAATTTTGAAACCTTTAAAAGTTAATTGATCTGAAGGCCTTAGATGTGTTTCTTGTAAGCTTAAACAGAACGGATCTTCATCAGAAATTAATATATTCAAATCATTAAAATGACTTTTAATACCGTTACTGTTCCATTGGACTAGGGTCATAACTAGTTATTTTTTGGAGCTGAGAAAAACCTATTCTTGAGATCCTATACTAGTTATTATCTATTATCTATGATCCTATACTACTTACTTTGCTCCTCTCTCTTCACTCTACTTTCAGTTTGGAGATCTATTTCGAGTTTTACTTCTAGGTCTCGTATCTTTAACTAAAGTCCATTGACCGAGTGAGTTACCTGGGCAAGCGTGAGGAGAGGTGAATTCGTTAGGGGCTCTTTTTTCCGAAGCTAAAGAGTCCGGATCCGTGGAATGAACAGCTTCTATCTGTTTGCAAGCCGTAGGCGGTGGGTTAATAGGTGTGGGAGATTCGGAAGATGAAGGTGTGGAAGGGAGAGGAATGGGAGAGGTAGATACGGGAATAGTTGGAGAGGGGAGTGTGAAGGGGAGGAGTGGGGGTACCACTTTTATTTAGCGAGCGACCGGGTATTAAGGATGGTTTGTTAGTTGTTTCTGGCGACTTTTTAAATACAAAGACTTTATCCAATTCATCAGTCTGTACATTATCACTAACTTTTTTTTTGTTTTTCACAATATTAGAAAAAGTAATCTGAGAAGAAAGTGGATGTAGTGATTCGTACTTTTTCTTAGCGGCCATATAACTAATTTTGTCCATATCTTGTAATTCCCTTTTCTTTAAGAAAAGCCTTACAGGTTTTCGAAAAAGAGTCATGTTGTTCTGGGCAATTGACACATTTTAAGGGGCTACTACATTGTGTACCTTCATGTTTGGCTTTTCCACAATATTTACATATTGGCTCTTTTTTACATCTAAGTTTTGTATGGCCGAACCTACAGCATACCATACAGCGCGTCGGGTTACTGATAAACATTCTTACATTAATATTGTGATATCCTATTTTAATTTCATTGGGTAAAGCTGGGATATTGAAAGTTAAGAGATAATTATTATTTTCATGTTTTTCGTTATTTTTATAAAATGTCATTCTTTTTACATCAACAACGTTCTGCATTTTCAATTCATCTTTAATTTCTTCGATAGAACAAAAATTGAGCTCCGGACACCAAATAACGGTACTACGCATGTTTAGCCTAGCGTGTGGTTCAACTTTAATCGGAAAATTATTTAAAAGATTTTCACATTTTAAGATTTTATCGGATTGTTTATCAGACAATATATCTACCAAGAGTGTTCCTTTTTTTTTATTTATTTATTTATTTATTTTTTATTTGTATCCCCCTCCCTTGTCATTTCTGGCATACGGGGCACGGGAGCAGTGGTGTAGTGCGCTGGGGTTTGCGCATGCCACTGCTCCCAAACATCACCAATTCTTTTTTTTTATTCTTTTATTTATTATTTAATTATTACATTTTTTTTATTTTTTACTGTGGTGCAGCCTAGCGCTAGGTTTAGCGCCTTACTGTTGGAGCTGCACCTTGTCCACTCCATCCGCCACGATGCCTCCTGCAGTTACCAGGCTGGTCCAGCCCTCCTGGTCTTGGTCTGGGTCAGCTTCCTCATCTTCTGGTGGCTCGCCGATGTTGGGCGGTCAAGCCCTTCCCATCGTAAAATGAGTGGGGCCCACCACCTCCTTCCACCCGTAAATGAACTCCCTGAAGAAGGGATAATTCTCTTCTTCCATCAACCAGGGAAAGTCCGACTCGGCGAGGGCGTAAATCCCGGTCTTTCTCGACAGCCTGGCTCGGTGTCCTTCCATGGCAGAGCAATCTATTATTACGTGTTCTGCTGTTTCTGGAACTCCGCACGTTGGGCACCGGGGGTTGATGTTCTTTCCAAAGCTCTGCAACTTTTCCCGAAACCCCCGTGTCCTGTTAGGATCTGTGAGGCCCAATAGTCTGGGAGGACCCATTTAGCCTTCAATCTAGAAAGGACGGTAGGGAAGAATTTTCTCAAAGTAGCGCCCTTCTGGCTTGCTACCAACCGTCCATTCCACTCCTGTATTGAGTCCTCTCGCAGTATTTTCTTCCATAAGTTTGGAGTTTCACCGATCCTCTCTCGGAGCTCCCCCGGCAGCCCTTGTAGTCCCTGCCTCTTAACTTCATATTTAAGGACATTCTCCCTGAGGATGAGGTCCAGAGGCATCGCTCCGGCCAGCACCTGCACCGCCTCATGTGACACCGTTCTGTATGTCTTCGTGACCCTCAGTAGAGCCAGTCTCTGTATGGTGGCCAGTCTTCTCTTCTGTGTCTGTGTGAGGTTTCGGCTCCACGCAGGGGGTGCGTACCTCAGAATTCCCAAGATCACACATTTATATATGGTCATCGTTGCAGGGTACCTGAGGCCCCAAAATGCACTCCCTATCCTGCTTAATCCATTGAGTGACAGGGTCACTCTGTCCTTGAGATACACCAGGTGAGAAGTGGCATCGAATCTTCTTCTTATCCTCACACCAAGATATGTCACCTCCTCACCCGGTCTCACCCTCTCTCCTTGGATATCCAGGGTGATAGGACGATCCCTGTCCATGGAGCCTCTTATGAGCATGGCCTGAGTCTTGGCTGCTGCCATACTCAACTTCCTCTTCACCCACCACTCTCCTACGAGACTGACACACCTCTCCGCTTCTGACTTTAGTCTGGATCTGCTGTTCTTGGCCACGATGACTGCCAGGCCATCCGTAAGCCGTGGCTATGAACCCCTTGTCCTCTAGTTCCCCCAGCAACTCATCGAATACTAGCTTCCACAGAGTTGGTCCTAGGACCAAACCCTGCGGACATCCTCTTTCGATTTTTCTCTCGACCTCGTAGTAGTTTCCCGTGATCCTGACACTCCTGTTATTGAGGTAACTACCTACGAGGGAATATAGATTACTGGGGGTGTCGAGCTCTTGCAACCGCTGGAGTACACGGGGCCACTAAACGCTGTCGAAGGCGGAAGAGATGTCAAACATTATCAATAAAACATATTTCTCCGCCCTCTCCTCCACGTCCCTACGCACTCTCAGCAGCGCATCCGAAGTTCCCTTGCCACGGGTCGAACCGAACTGCCGTGGGTGACTTGCAGCACTTAGGATTGGTCTAAGGCTGTGGACGATCATGTGCTCCAGGACCTTACTGGCTACTGGGAGGAGGCCTATTGGTGGATAGGATTTGGGCGTTTCTTTTTCCTTACCACCTCCCTTGTAGAGCAATTTCAAGTCTGCGATCCTCCACTTGTTTGGAAAATACCCCTTATCCAGACACTCATTGAATATATCCAATAGCTCTTCCTCGATATAAGGGGCACTGTTCTTGAGGATTGCAGTATCTATGCTATCTAGTCCTAGAGCCCTTCTTATCCTTTGTCTGTTCACGGCAAGACGAAGGTCCCACATATCCCATAGTGGACATAGGTCGGTACCTGATGGGTATAACGTGGTGCGTCTAACCATTCCATCATCTGCAGTATCCTGGGGTGGATCATCCCTAGGGTATGTATAGTCTATATACATCTTGGCAGCCTCCTCCAAGGTGGTTGCCTGGGCACCTCTCACTCTAATAGCCGCCATCACTTGTAACGGCTTAACCTTTCCCAGTGCCACCCTGTACGGGATACCTCAGGGATTCTTTTCTGATTCCTCTACGATAAATTCATCCCAGGATTTCTTCTTCTGGCAACGCACTCCGTTTCGGTATACCCTTTACCTATGCTTAGATTCTTCTCGGAGTACAGGCCTCCTCTCGTCGTTTCCGCACTCCTGGTACCTACGCCTGGCTCTGTAGTATTCTGTTTTTAACTGTGTTAGAGCCGGCGTTCACCATGGAACCGGACGTAGTCTCGCCCTTCGGCGATGGAGGGTAATACTCGCCACTTCAGTGATGGCACCCGTAAGCATTGCCACTCTGTGATCAATCTCGGTCTCCTCATCAATCGGGGTCATCTCCTCCCATTCTCTGTCAGCGAGTATTCCCTCCAATTCACTGAAAAACGCTCTCCAGTTCGCCGATCGGGTCACAAAGCCCTTTTCTACTTCTGGGGCACCACCTTCCTCCTTCACCACACTGAAGGCTATGACCCGGTGGTCGGAGCTCGTGTCTGACCGTAGGGTCCAGTCTGCAATACGCTTTGCTATGGGAGCCGTGACAAGTGTCACATCTATCCAACTCTGGCCCCGCGCACCAACAAATGTGGGACCAGAAGGCTCGTTCATAATAACCAGCTGACACCTCGCCACGCATTCTTCTACCAACCTTCCTCTAGCGTCTGTACGAACTGAACCCCAGGCCGTGCTCCACGAATTGGTGTTGGAACAGACTATCACACTGTTATACTTTAGCGCGACAGCCTCCACAGCAGCTATATTATCCTCTAGATTGATATTTACATTCGCCTGTCGTGGCGGCATATACGCTGAAACCAGAGCGAAGGCAACTCTGCCCCACCTGACATAATATGCCGCCTGATCTGCTGTACCAAGAGTGTTCCATCTCTTAATTTTTTACATTGTTTGATTTCACCAATCAGATTAATTAAGCTTTTATAAATAAAAAAAGGCGAAATCCTACTGAAATCTAAAACATTTCCAATTTCATCAGTTTCTGTTCTTTTAATAATATAAAACCTGTTATATTTTTTTGGTTTAGTTTCATTATTTCTTATGCCTGTACTTTTAAATTTTGCTTTTTTACGTTTAGCTGGTGGAGATTCATTCTAAAATCTATTACATATAAAAAAACCAAAAATAAGGTATTTCAATATTTTATTTTGCTAATTTCATATTCCACTCGATATATTTTGTTATCGAAATATCGATATTTGGTTTAAAAAGATTAAGAAAATTTTATAAAAAGCTTAAATATAATTTTTCGGTATTTTAAATTGATTAATTCATGTTCCTTTCGATATGTTACTTTGTTATTAATATCGATATCAAAGATTAGAAACTATATTTCGATATTTATTATTATAGAAACATCGATATTTTACATTGTTATTAAAATCGATATCGAAGATGAGAAAAAGCACAAAAATAATTTTTAGATATTTTGTCATCGAAATATCGATATTTGGTTTAAAAGGGTTAAGAAAATTTTATAAAAAGCTTAATAATATTTTTTGAATATTTCAAATTGATAAATTCATGTTCGTTTTGATATTTTACATTATTATTAATATCGATAGCGATGATTAGGAACGATATTTTATTTTTATTTTTATAGAAACATAGATATCAATATTTGGTTTAAACGGGTTGCTGTGACAACGGTACAAGGAGATGAGTTTAAACGAACCGAAAGAACCTCTATATTAAATACGTTGGTAATGGAAATTTCAGTGAAGTCAATATTATTTATGATTATTAAGTCTACACCACCAGAAGGAGTCGAACAATATCTGTCCTTACGTAAAATTTTGTAACCTGGTTTCTTCAATTTGATGTTTTGGGATAAGTGTGTCAGGTATACAGGCTATATCAATGAAGTTTGAATCAAGGAAAATTTTTAATTCATTTCTTTGAGATGATATGCTATAAGCATTCCTGTTTAATTTTCTTAACCGTACCCATAGACGAAAAATGAATATTTGAACATTCGTAGAATATTATTTGTATGATTTGTATTAAAGCGCAGTTATTCAGGAGAGAATTAGTAACTGTTGGTAAGCTGTTATTTATATCATGGTCCATCAAGAAGGACGCTACTAACGTGGATAGATGTGTCATGATTTGTATTAAATACGGTTTTATAGCTTCGATTACAATTTTAGTTATTGTAGACAATAAATTTTCACCATTTATTTCGTTGTCTTGATTAATTGTGAACTGAGTTTTTGGTTCTGGTTGTTTTAATATTGATGGAATAACATCAGCGTATGAGTTTTTTTTAAAGTGATTCTCGTAGCGCGCCAGTTTGAATTAATATCAGATTTACGAATATTTGGTTCTGAAGGTGTGCTTATTTTATTTTTAAGGATTTGATAATATTTACATCCCTTGTAGTTAGCCGCATTAGCTAGTTCACAATTTACACAAAATAGGTTATCCGTAAATTTTAACGGGCACTTTGAGAAATGGTGTTTACCTTTGCACTTAACACACCTCGGTTCCAAATGACAACAGTTCTTTGTATGACCGTATCTTTGGCAGTTTGCACACATAGGAATGTCTGTGATTTTGTGTTTGGGTTCTACTATACGTAGGGCAGAAAATAAATGTTTAAAATTAAAAATATCTTCAGTCTTTTTGTTGTTTTGAGAGATACAGAACAAATTAGAGTTGGTTTTTTATCTTTATTTAGTATTATGGATACGTGGACAACTTAAAATTGTTTTGAGTCTAATTTGCCCTTAAATTCGTCTTTGGCTATAAAATAGGGAACCTTCCTAATCACTACATTCAAATATTTAATTTTATTCATTGAAAATGTATGATATTCAATTTTTTCTTCCTTATAATACTTCGTCATAGTTCTGTAGTCGTCTATATTTGAAAACATAATTTTTGTATTGTTTCCGATGAGTTGGGTTGTGAATGGTCTGATGCACAATGCATTTAAGCCATTTAAAAGTTGTTTATAATTATTGGCATTATGTAGGAATATCGGTAGTATTTTTATTGAATTGGGCTGAGCATTTGGGTTAGTATTGTTATTATTGCTAGTATTTGGTGTTGTTCTTGTATGCTTATCTGAGGAAGGTCAATTTCTGATAACATGTTAAGTGAACCTCCCACTCTAGCTTTTAAAGGAGTACTTTCCTGGTAATAATTAACCATATTTTAACGGGTTATTGTGACTGTGTTAAATCTATGCATTCAAAATTTCTTTTTTTCGAATTTGATTCTTCTGATTGTAGGTCTACATCCGATTTATTAGCGGAAATATGTTTGAAGTTTTGGGATAAATCGGGCGAATTGCTTAAATCATCGCCTGATTGCATAATGTAAACAAAAATAACAAAAAAGTATTAAATAAAACATGAAAGTATAAAAAATAAGAAATGTCTAATGTGCTGCGCACACACTACAATATAACCGCACACTATGAACTCAGAGGCAAAACTGAAAACGCATATAGACACTACTTGATATATCGAAAAGTAATTCTGACAAATGAAATAATCAAAAATAACAGAATATAACGGAGGATATGCTTTTCAAAGTTAGTATTAATATCTTTTACTCAAAAACGTACTGAAATCAAGTTGGAAATAATAACAAGAGAGCATCAAAGTTGTAAAATCCACTTATTCATTAGAAGAGTTTCATAAACAACATGTAAATCATTGTAAACAACACAAAAAGAGAATAATCAGACCTTTTCTTTGGGGCAAAGATACTTTTGTTCTATTTGGATTCCAGGGCTAACAGTAGATCTTATTTGTTAAATTTATTTGTCAATTAATTATGATTTTCACCGTATTCAAAGTAAAAATCCATGCCTACTTATAAAACCGGTTGCACAATGCCCAAGTAACATGTTTTAAAAACATATTTAAGCTCATTTGTGATCTAAGGTAAGATTGGTCGTAGTGAAAATAAGTGGCAATTTAAGCACTACTAAACTGTTTAGCCATTGAAGAAAATTATAACAATTAGAACTTATCATACATAAGAATATTATATATATTCTATGTCGCTTGTTTAATAAAATGTTTGATTTCTACCATTGATTTATCTCACGCATAATTTTATGTCTAGCGAACAGAGCTTCTTTTCATGACCCGCATGAATCCTCCTAACAAATTGTATTGATTTTTAATCAAAGCAGAAAATTTGAATTCGGACGGACTAGAGCTGTGGAGAGACAGGATCAATTACCCTGGTTGCCGAGATGAAGCGGATGGACTAAGATTGCTAGAAAAAAGGAGAGGATTGAAGGAGGTAGGCCATCATCATAGGTAGGCGTACTGAAAAAAACCTGACTCTTGTGAGAATAGGATTTGCAATGAGCTTTTCTATCTCAAGTAGAGTGTACGCCACCAGTGCTATGACAAAACCGATCAGCCCGGTGGTAATAAAAGGCCTCATGTGATCAGTTATCACTGAGTGTTCACACTTCCAACTCTACTTGAGATAGTTCGGTTGGGTCTTTTTGCTCAGTCTTTTTTTATTATAAAGATATAAACATTTGTACAAGATACAATATTTTTACAATGATAAGATTATTTACATTAATTTAAAAGATTATTTACTACTTTATTAAATTTAAAAGATTATTTACTACTTTATTAAATTTAAAAGATTATTTACATTTGGCATTAGCTTCTGAGAGGCTTGTAGTGCTGTGCCCTAGTGGGTTGTAGAGGCACTCCGTGCTCGCTGCCTGCTACAATACTATGTTACTTATTAATTAAAGAGGGGGGAAATGTTATGATAACACTGCAAAGCTACACTATAACCTTCCTGCTTTTGTCGCGTTAATGTTTCATTTCTTTCCCTCTCATTTGTGTTAAAATGTTTATGTCTACATTTAAATGAATAAAAAGCTTTCTAAAGGTTTTAATTTTTGATTTAATTTCTACCTTCTCAATTCAAAACAAAGCAATCATAAATAGAGCAGGAATAAATCAGGAAGGAACATTACTCACAACGATGACCCAAGTTCTGGCCTATGCAAACGACGTCGTCATCATCGGTAGATACCTGCAGAGCATTAAGACTGCTTTCGAAGCGATGGATGTCGAAGCAAAAAGGATGGACCTGCATATTAATGGGAAAACCAAGATTATGCTGTTGGGTAAAAAACCTCTGGACGAGAGGTAGAGTTGCCTTGTAATGGGCCCCTATAATTTCGAAGTGGTAAGAAGTTTTTACCTTGGCAATATTATCAATGAGAACCAGGATAAAGAAGAAGTTAAAAGCAGAATTGCTGCGGGAAATAGAGCCTATTCCTCCATTGTAAGGCAAATTAAAAGCCAATTTGTTAGCCGTACCACCAAGTTCACCCTGTACAAAACGTTGATAATGCCAGTCGTCACATAAGGTGGAGAAACTTGAATCCTGAGCAATAAAAGCATTAACCTGCTAGACAGGTTTGAACGAGTAATTCTGAGGAGAATCTTAGGGCCCGGATGGTAAACTTTTTGGGCTCTATAAGGAATGTAGCATCTTCTTGTACATATGGATACAGAGGTTTAAATAGCTGGGACATGTAACTTACTTGTAATGTACTTATGAACGAGGAAAGAGTGGCTCATAAACTGTACAGTTACGTTCCGAATGGTGTGCGGCAACGTAGTAGGCCGAAAGGCCAATGGAGGGATGCTGTGAGGGGGATCTGCGACAACTGAGGATCCCAGTTACCCTTACAGAAGATAGAGAAAGATGGTTGGCGGCCGTTGAGAAGGCCAAGGGCAGCTTCATGCGCCTGTTGTGCCAGTAAAAGAAGAAGAAGGAGAAATAAACTAGTTTTAAAATATTCAAAATTTAATAAATAAAATTACAATGATAACATATTTTCTACATACCTTTTTGAAACGATATTAAAAATGTGTTTGTGAAGGAAAATTAGCTTTTTACTTTAGTACCTCTATGTATAACTCTTTCTATATGCTTATTTTAAATGTAATTATCTTTGGCTTGGTTGATCGATTCAACAAGTGTTTTTAGAGCATTCTGTCTGGTGTGTAAGAAATTTAAGTATTTAATCATAATTTAGGATAAGACTGAACATGAATTTTTCATGTAATTAATCTGGAATGAAATGAAAGACCAAGAAAGAGTACCTTTACGTGTAGTGTTGCGAAATTTTTTAAATCATATAGAAAATTTAGAATCTCAAAGTTGCCCAGAGAAAAGTTATGAAGCTGAATTTCAGGTATTCATTTCTTTCAACCTTAATATACGTCCAAATGTATGCAGTATGTAATGTGTCTTCTTGTTATGCATAATTATAAACCAATTCCTGTTGTTTAAGGTGAAATCATCTCATTTATTATCAAAAGTTCTGTTATCTTTACAATTACTAATAATTTTGTTGCAGTGCCTTTTCCTAAATCATTCCAATATCCGAATGTAGTTTTAAACAGTCTCAATTTGTAAAAAATTAATATTAATTTTATAATTCCAACAACGCTAAAGCAATTTTTATCCAATGAATTGCTGTTGATGCTACTATTATAATGAATATTATAGGAAACAGGAGAAGAGTTGTATTTGCACCTATTACATTTATTTGAAGATGTGTGATAGTTATTTATCTTATGTGATGATTGCTCCTTTTTATTTATATTTTGAATGATCTAGATTTTTTACTTTTCCAATCAGTAGAATTTTGTGAGAAAAGGATGGTCTGGAGTGAAGAACACTAATAAGTGGTACTTACAGTGTTATGCCCCTGAACGCACCCCTGATCATCTTTTCCTCTTATAAATCTATGGTCAACTATAAACACATTAAATAGTAAAAGTTTAAGTTTGTGATTGCTGTTATTTAACTCTCCGTAGAACTGTAACTTCATTAATTTTAATTTGACCAATTAAATCTCTATTCCCTAGTATAGGTAAATGTTTCGCCGATTTATGTAAATATAGAATTAGGCAGGTTCTCTTTGAATTTTGTTTATTTTCTATTATATCTTTAAAGCTGTACCCCTTCGTAATCTGAATATCTGCTGAAGACACAAATATGAAAGATAAAATTAAGCATATCAAATAAGCATTATCAGTTAATTAAAATGGAATATATAGTTAAATAATTTAATTACCATACTGATGGAAAAAAAAATATACCCACGGATTCTAATAAAAAAAAAAAAAATGGCAAATCTTTTCACTTCATAAGAACACAGTACTTAAGTATCTGAAAAAGTAATAAATTATGGCATTTATCATAAGTTAATCCCATTTTAGGAACAAATATACTGCATTTTGAAAAATTAAAATTAAGGTAATTGTTGATCTAACTGTTTCATAACAAATTTTAAACTAAAGAGGAACTTTTTTTTCTGAACAAAATGATTATCATATCTCAAAAATGACTTTTTGGAACACACTGCATTCTTAAAATGTAAATCAGAACAGAATTGTTTAATTATTTGCCTTTATTAAATTTTCCTATAAAGTAAAACAAATTTAATGAGAAACAGCCTCAGTCAAAGATAAAGGATAACCTAAGATACGAGTAACCTCCCATATTCGTAACTACATTGGAACAGTGTAAAAAAGAAATAAGGTCTAATCTGGTTGTAAAATTTATCATGAAAGGTCAGGTAACCAGAATTAGAGCAACGTTCTGAAGCTGAAAGAAATGTGGTGAGGTTAAGCGTGGTATGAGGTTGAATAATAGTCCAGAGAATAAAATTCCTTCCACCTTAAAGAACTATTACAATCCTTCAACATACCTGATAACTTTATCTTAACTTCATTTGATGCTGAAAGCCTTTTTACTAACATCCCAATTGAAAATCCCTTCATATCGTAGAGAAGAACTGTACTATTATTCAACCTTATACCACAAATTGACAAGTATGTAAATCTCCACCTCGCAACAGTTGAACTCCCACCTAAATTCATGTCCCCAAAAGGAATCCAGGACCTGATTAAAAAGCTCAAGATAATGAAAAGTCCTGGCCATGATTTGATCCCAGTCATAGCAATAAAAATGTTAACCTGGAAAACTGTTTTTTTTATCACGTCAAATTTTCAACAGTTACCTTCGTACTGGATACTTACCGGATACATGGAAGAAAGCCGAACTTATAGTAATTCACAAGCCTGGTAAGAAAGCTAAACAAATCAGCAGCCATAGACCTATCAGTTTATTACCCATTTTTGGAAAATTACTGGAATCAGTTATAAAAATACATCTTAATTCTTTTTTTCAAAGCATCGAAATAATTCCTGATTTTCAATTTGGTTTTCAATACAGTCATTCCACTTCTCACCAACTGGCAAGACTATCGGAATTTATAATTAGTTTTTTTTTTTTTTTTTCCTACGCCACAGGAAGTGGGCTATTACGCCATTTTCCTTTTCGCAACCCAATACAATTTTATTCGTCCTCTTAGTTCGTCCGTATCTCGCTCAACATCCGCCAGACCAACACAC
>NW_027116652.1:500250-504521 GCF_000696795.3 Halyomorpha halys | reverse complement strand
GTTCCACTCCCAGTTGCCGACAGTTAAAAGAAGCAGTGACCTACAACCTGGGAAACCCAACCTCAACCCGAAGCTGAAGCCCAGACTGCTGCAGGACATTCTTTTATAAATTTTAATAAATATAAAATTAATTCATAGTCACACTACCTCTATTTACTTATTATTATTATTCATTATTATTGTTTTATTTATTTATTTTTTATAATTATTTTTTTTCCTCTCTTTTCTTCGCTCTTCCCTTTTTCAAATTAACTTATTTCTTTTTACTATTAGAAGACAATAGTTTGTTTTATTTAAGTGTAACAATATCATTATTTTTTGTTGTTAATTTTACTTTCCTCTTTTATTAAGAAGCATTATTCTTATCTATTTATTTTATTTTATTTTTTTCTTTTAATAAGAACATTTTATATAGTTAGGGGTGTCATTTGTTTGACTATACCCCCTTATAATCGACTTTTAAAAATATATATAATATAAGTTATATCAACCATGTAAGCCCACCAGGCCGATAAAATTAAAATAAAAAAAAAAAACCTCATTCCACGTTTAATCTCACCTAATTTCTTTCAGCTTTAGAACTCTAATTCTGGTTACCTCCTGACCTTTCATGATATATTTTACTACCAGATTAGCGGACTTGCCATGGGGAACTGCCTTGCCCCTGACATCTCTAATATTGTTCTTAATGACCTACTCGACCCCATAATATCTCTATTCTCACAAGTCATAATTTTCATTAAGAAGTAGTGGATGATCTCTTCCTTGTCCTCAATCCTGACAGAATTCCCAAAATCCTATCAGCCTTTAACTTAGACTCCCATCACCCTCATCTTCGGGTTACTGTTGAAGATGAATTTGACCATTCCCTCCCTTTTCTTGACCTACTTATTATCAGAAATCCCTATGCCTCCCTATCTACTGATTGTTATATCAAACCCACCTATTCTGGCAGACTCCTCAACTTTTTTTTCTTCACACCCTTATTACCAAATTATCAATGTTGCCAAAAACCTTATTCACCGATCCCTTTCTCCTTCTGACCATCAGTATCATCAGACTAACATACAACATATCAAACAGATCCTATTCAACAACAATTTTCCTCATAAAGTGACAAACAAACTCTTTGATTCTTATATTAACCCTGTTATCCAGTTCCTCCTGTTCTCAACCCATTTCACATCTTTTTCAGTACATTCACCCTTCTTGATATCCCCATTCTTTCTGACAATATACAAAAATTCTTACGATCCACTATTCCCACCCTACGTCTTGGCTTGAAGTCCCACAACAAAATTTCTTTTCTTTTTTCCAAATTAAAAGACTCTATTCCTTTTTTACACTGTTCCAATGTAGTTTACCGGATTCCTTGTTCTACCTCTTGTTGCAATTTCTTCTATGTGATTCTAAAATAAGTTTATACATAGGAAGATGGTCAGGTTTGCGGTCAAAAGTGAAACAAAAATAGTTTACAACTTTTGTTTCACTTTTGACCGCAACCCTGACCATCTTCCTATATATCAATTTTTACAGTCAACTATATATACATATATGTAAAATAAGTTTGTAGCATTTTTCTATATTTCAATTTAATCCTCTCTGTGTTTATAAAATCATGTTTACTTGATCAATAATGTTTACATCTTCTAAAAAAAGATTAGTTAAGGTGCTTTTATGCTTCAGTTTCGACTGAGATTCCTTATCTTTAAGTGGTATTTTGCTTGCTCAAAATGGAAGAGAAAAAAATTCATTTTCGTCATTTAATGATTTTTTATTTCTGAAAAGAAAAATCCACTGCACAGACGGTTAGCAAAATTTGCTGTGTGTATGGCGATGATTCCCTAGGAGAAATCACCGTTCATAAGTGGTTTGCTCGGTTCAGAACCGGAAATTTTGATTTGGAAGACGCAAAGCGCCCAGGTCGTCCTTTAACTGTTGTTGATTACCAAATTCTAGTATTAATCACAGACTACCCTCACTCTATGACACGGGATATCGCAAAAACACTTAACATAATGTGCATCTCATGCAAGTGTCTCAAATCATTTGAGGACTGCGGGTTATGTTTCTCGAAGTGATATATGGTTTATGCTACAAAAAGGTTATGCTGTGCATTAGGTAGGATCAGAAAGGTGTCCTTTATTTTAAGCTCCTCCAGCCCAACCTGACCATTAATTCTACTGTATACTGTGCCCAGTTGGAACAATTAAAGGCAGCGGTTGAGCAAAAGCGTCCAGCATTGGCTAATCGCAAAGGCATAGTTTTCCATCACGATAACACCCGTCCTTACATGTCTTTGTAGACCCGGAAGAAATTATTGTAGTTTGGCTGGGATGTGATCCCCTACCCACTCTATTCACCAGACCTTGCCCCAGCAGATTTTCATTTATTTTGGGTTCTTCAAAACTCTCTTTACGGGAAACACTTTAATTCGCTCCAAGACTGCAAAACGCTCAAAGAGGAGTTCATTGAGCAAAAATCTGAGAAGTTCTGGGAGGACGGAAGTAAAAATTACCTGAAAGATGGCAACAGTAATAGATCAAAATGGGTAATATATAATTGATTAAAAAACAAGAACCTGAAGTTTTTATTGAAAAAACTTATTTTTCCATGTATTGGTGGCAATGGATTGTAATAGTTCTTTAAGGTGGAAGGAATTTTATTCACTGGACTATTATTCAACATCAAACCACGCTTAACCTCACCACATTTCTTTCAGCTTCAGAACTGCTCTAATTCTGGTTACCTGTCCTTTCATGATAAATTTTACAACCAGATTAGACCTTATTTCTTTTTTACACTGTTCCGATGTAGTTTACCGAATTCCTTGTTCTACCCCATGTTGCAATTTCTTCTATATCGGTGAAACGAAGAATCAACTTAAAAACCGCATTTCCCAGCACAAAACTTTTATTAACTCCTATAAAACATTTGCCTCTAGATTGTCAGAACACGCTTTAATCCTCAATCATTCTTTTAACTTCAATAATACTTCAATTCGAGTCCATTCACATATATTTAGCAGAGAATTCCATTAATCATAAAATCGATAGACTGCGTCTCCCTGACATACCGACACATTTTGAACCTTATGAATCCCCCATAATTCTTCTTTTCTCTACGTTTTGCATTTCAGAAACCCACTTTCCTGTCATGTCTTTTATTCTGGTTTTATTTTCTAAATTCTCACCACATACTTAATTTAATTATATTTTATAGTTGCTATCCTTTCTTTTTTTTTCTTCTATATTTATATATCTTATTTTTAATTTATATTCATGTTACTTCCAGCTTAAGTATACTTACATTAATTACTTTATTATTAATTTTTCTATTATATACTTTACATCTTTCTTTCAGCTTTAGAACTTTGATATAATCCTGGTTACCTGACCTTTCATGATAAATTTTTCTACCAGATTAGACCCTATTCCTTTTTTACACCGTTCCAATGTAGTTTACCAGATTCCTTGTTCTACCACATGTTGCAATTTCTTCTATATCGGCAAAACTAAGAATCAACTTAAAAACCGCATTACCCAGCACAAAACTTCTATCAACTCCTGTAACCTATTTGCCTCTAAATTGTCAGAACACTCTTTAAACCTCAATCATGCTTTTAACTTTGATAATACTTCAATTCTTGCTACTGTCCCCAACCGTAAAAAATGCCTCATCTCGGAGTCTATTCAGATAAATTTAGCAGAGAATTCCATCAATCATAAAACCGATAAAGACTGAATCTCCCTGACATACCAACACATTTTAAAACTTATAAAACCCCCATAATTCTTCTTTTCTCTATGTTCTGCATTTCAAAAACCTACTTTCCTGTCATGTCTTTTATTCTGGTTTTATTTTCTAAATTCTCACCCCATACTTCATTTAATTATATTTTATATTTACTATGCTTTCTTCTTCTATATTTATTATAATATCCTCTTTTTTAAGAAATATTTGATTTTTATATATAAATGATTTTTATTTTTATGTATCAATGTTAAATATTGTTCATTTGTTTTGTTGAACCAAAAAGCAAGCTAACCAATGTTTATCTGTCAAATATGAAGTAAAAATTAGTTATTCAAAACAAAGAAGATGGTGGGTTACGTCCTTCCGAAGTGTCCATTAAATTGTTTGTGTTGAGAACATAGATTGGGAGTGACGGACCCAGCCTATGAAAACCACGTCAGGAAACACGCAATATATTTCTTAAGTACATCACGCGAGGCCTTGGACCTCCATGGTCTGTCGGGCCAATGAAAAAA
>NW_027116652.1:495322-500090 GCF_000696795.3 Halyomorpha halys | reverse complement strand
ATTAGTTTTAACTTAATTCTCATATCTAAAAGATACCTTGGGTTCAAATGAAAATATTTAATATTTAACAGATAGGAGAATTTTATTTAAATTTTATAATATAATAGACTCTTAATCTCAGGGCAGATTTCTAGGCAATCAGAATAGTCACTTTACTACTAATAACACTTAAACTAAATCAATAGCTATTTTACAAAAGTATTAAATTCTAGTTAAAACAAAACTAACCAATTACTTAGTCTTCTTTTGATGTTTGATAAGTCTTGACGTCTCCTTTTCTAAAATGCTATGTCTACCTGTATTAACAATGGCTTCCAATCCTCCATGCTTCCAGCCGACGGACATCCTCTCTCCAGGCAATCCAAAACACAAATACTCTTTCCTCTCTTGTATCTTCAACGTCCACTCTTCGATCCAAAATAATCGATTGTATTACAATGGTTTTGAGTTTTTACTTATTGTTTCCTTAATGAATAATTTTCTTTAAATCTTATTCTTAACTTCTATTTTCTTATCTCAGGTCCTTGGTGGTTGTTCTATGGACCTTAATCTATTCTAGCATTGTGGCGTGACCTTGTGCTAAAGAAACTTCCGGTAGTAGCTGGATCTCTGCCAGAGGTGGGTTCACTGTAGCTAAAGGTGGGTTTCCTGCAGCTTGAGGTGGGTTGTTTTGGTTCAGCCTCTTCAGGTTTAGAACTGCTGCTCTCATGATTCCGTTACTGGCCATATTTTAAAATAATGAAAGGAGACAACAAAATAAAAAAAAAAAAATATCTTCTAAACAAAAATGACTCCAGTATCTAAAGCTCCCTAGGCTTCGGCACCACTTAATTGTCAGTGAAAACAACACTTTAAAAAAAAGAGAAAAAGGAATAAAATATGACATGCTTGGACTGCTGTAAAAGACTGGCTTTATTGGATACATATACATTCGATCAGTTGATACTGACTGTAACACCCCCCAACCAGTTTACAAACAATCCTCGTCAACTTATTCACCTCAATGTAACATATATATTTAAAAAATTAAGAAAATATATTTACAATAAAAAAAAAATTACACTCAGATATTATATCTACGAAAGAAAGGGAATAGAATAAAGGTAACACCACAGGGAATAGGGAACCAGTCCTGGCATTTCCAAATTGAAAAAGAAATTTACCCTCACGACCGATACAAGCAAATACGCTCTCAGGGCGGTGTTATCGCAGGACTAAGAAGAGGGCAACCAATAGTGTACGCGAGTCAACGTCTCACTGGTGCAGAGACCCGCTTCAGCACCCTGGAACGCGAGTTGCTGGGAATTGTGTGGGCAGTGAAACAAACCGACCACAGACTGCAGTGGGTTGATAAGCTGAAGGAGACATCTGCACAGATCACTAGATGGAAGGGGGTCCTCAGCCTGTACATGGACATTGAGTATAAGCCCAGGAAGGAAAACATGTTCACGGACTGGCACTCAAGGGTGGTAATGATTAATGCAATCGAGGATGAGCAAGGTGGAGGCGCAGCATCTGGAGGCAGGAGACAGCTCCTAAGAGAGTTGATCCCAGTGGTAGGAGAAATGCCGAACACCGAGAACAAGGTAGACACATCTGAAAACAAAGACTCAACTGCAAGTAGACCCACGGAAACGGAAGAGTTAGACGAGATTGTTAATGACAAAAGCTACCAGATCATCTGGAAAACCAAGACTTCAGGGTTCATGAAAATGGAGAACGAGAAATACAGCAGCTGTAGTATCTCAACCATCTGGTTCTCACTGGGTGTCAAAGAAGACCAAATTTGCTGAGCATTGAAAGATGTATCTAAAGTGGGACAGACCCACTACTTGTATATTGGCGATGTTGGTCTTTGGGATACAGTTCACCGTCTCTGGCTGATCGAAAGAATGGGTATATACCAGACATTTATAAGGGGCACGATGAAATAATCTGTAGGAAAGTAGTATCATCGAAATCTTTAAATGTTATTAAAGAAGTTTTGAAAAATATAAATAAAATATTTGTTGACTACTGCTCGTACACTATGAGAAAAATAGTTTTTGTAGAAAATCATTTATATGTTTATAATCTAGCTCTACTTAATATAGTGGACAATATATTATCACTACAGAAGACTATAGAAGACTCTTGTATTGCAATGAATGTATAAACCATCCTGAAAAAAAGAAGATACATTGTCATTACCATATATACCAAAGTAATATCAATCAAGATCAATTTTTTTCATTATGTTTAACCGCAATAAGTGAAGTCACACACAAAAATATACTTATATAATTATAACTTAAGTATTGGTGAGAGCAAAACATAAAAAAAAGGGATAAGATAATGACACGTTTGGACTCCTGTATAAGACTGGCTTTATTAGGTTCAGTACATATATTTATATTTATATATTGTATAAAGCATGCCTTCAACTCAATGCCCGACACACATTTACTTTTGGTTAGCTGGTTGGATTTTAAGTGGACCATATAATTGAAAAATGAAACATAATTGAATGAAAATAAAATTCTATTGTCTAAGTTACAGGTGGTATAGGGGGTGGCCGAAATGAAACATTATGGTTAAAAGGGTTAATTAATTTAGAATAACTGGGCTATGGAAAATTTTGGATATAATGAGGTGGTTGATGATGATCTGGATGTTAGTTGTTGCTAGATGTACTTGCTCCATGGTTCCTTCTTCCCTCCGCATTCCTATGCCTCTCTCTCCTCCACTGCTAGGAACCATTCACTGATGAGTGAACAAAGAAGAATTGACCGCTTCTGGCAGAAGACAAGATGGCTCTCTCTCTCAAGCCTGAGTAACCTCTTCTCACCACAGAGAGCGCTGGAGGAGGTGAATTTTGGCTGTTGGCCACATGGGGTGCTACTAATGCCTACATATGGCAGCCCCTCCAATTCAAACTTTCAGTTACCATAGGTAACCCGAAACAAACCGCCCACCTAAATCGCTCCGGGTGATTTATGCTGTGCTGTAGGTAGGCTGAAATTTACAGAGAGAGATGAAACAATACTAAATGAGGTCATACTTATGCTCAGTGTTTTTTACAAAAGGAAAAGGTAATATTATGTCCTAAACAACATAACTGAAAACTATTTAAATTTTGGTTAGGATTATATTTACACAATGATAAAAAAAAAAAGAAATATGAATCAGAAAAAGTAAATTAATTCTTATGTGAAACAAAAATAAACAATGTGTGCAACTTCCAGGAACTATGCTGAGAATGTGTCTGCCCACCCTAATAATTCCTGCTTGGCAAGAGTGGATAAAAACTAAGTAACTATGGTGTGAAATGTTTAACTAAAAGAACAGAATGAATCCTTGTGTGAGAGTACAAAATAATCATTTTTCCGTAACCATATACATGAGTCTAAAAACGAAGAAAACTAAACTGAATAAAAAGAACCTAAATCAATTTGCTGATCCCAAAGAATAATTTTAAATTTCTCCTTAGGTCATAGAATGGTGCATGTTTAAGTCGACTTTATCTTCAACCTTGGCTGCACCGAAGTGGCTGGTAGGAGATTTGTCCTTGATTTCAGAACCTTCTGTGGTGAAGAAACAGCCAAAAGAGAGATTGCTAATGGGTTTCAGACTCTCTTATTTCAGTACTCTGTCATCAGTAGAATTCCGATGGATGTGGCATATGTTTTCAATTGTAGATGCATTCCTGGTCCTACCATTAGACCCTTGGGTAGGGACATCAACAGTGTTGGTGTTACTGACCAAACTTCTCGGGTCCGTGTTATCTGACTTTACATTCCGAATTGACATCAAATTACCTCGGTCACGAATTGAAGTTGCTGAAGCTTCAATGCTGTTTAGAATGTTCCAAGATGGGACTATCTGCTGTCAAGTTATCGGAATGTGCAGTCGAAGTTGCGTGATTTAGAGAATCGGCTTTTGAGGATGCAAAACGATTTCTAACACTGATACGAGAAACATCAGTTGTATATATATGAATTAGTAGCTGTATCTGATTCTAGAAGACCCTCGAGTAGTACCTCGGAATACATTCGCCGAACAGATCCTTTCTCTTCCTTATGAATTCCTCTTCCATTTTTATCGAAAGGAGCACTATCTTTTGTGCTGAATGGTGGATGCTGATGTCCTATGATGCAGAGTGTTTTCTCGAGAGAATGGGAATCTTCGGTATAGATGAGGTTTGCGTTGAAGACGTGGATTGGTGAATCGAAATTGTGGATGAAATAGATGTGGCTGCTGAACTACCGGATAATCTTGGACTAATATTTTGATTTGCTGTTTTGAAATCTTTGGAGGGTCTAAAGGGCCGACATAATGTCGTAGATTTATGCTGTATGGTGCTGTGGCGAGTTGGATGAGAAGCAGTGGATGAAGAACTTAACTTTTCTCGAGAACGTAACTTGTTGCTTCCAGATATCCTTGTTTGTGAAGAAGACGACTGTATGTTAACCATATTCTCGTTAGAATTCAATACGCTGAGAGTAGGAAGTAGGTAAATCTACTCACTCATGGTAGATCTTACTGATGAGTGCACAAAGAAGAATTGACTGCTTCTGGAAGAAGACGAGATGGCTCTCTCTCTCATACCTGGGTAATCTCTTCTCACCACAGAGAGCGCTGAAGGAGGTGAATTTTGGCTGTTGGCCACATGGGGTGCTACTAATGCCTACATATGGCAGCCCCTCTATTTCAAACTTTCGGTTACCATAGGTAACCCCAAACAAATATAGATACATATAGATATATACAATAGATCAGCTGACTATTG
>NW_027116652.1:482187-495157 GCF_000696795.3 Halyomorpha halys | reverse complement strand
GACCAAATAAAAGGATTAAATATTAAATAAATATGAGAATTTTATTTAAATCTTATAATATAATTGACTCTTAATCTCAGGGCGGGTTTCTAGGCAATCAGAAACAGACACTTTTACTAATAACACTTAATGAAATTAACATCTCTTTTACAAATGTATTTAAATTTAGGTAGAACATAACTAACCAATCACATAATCTTCTTTTGGTGATTGATGAGTCTTGATGTCTTCTTTTCTAAAATGCTATGCCTAACCATAATAATGAGGACCTCCTCACCCAGGAAACATGATTCCCCACCCGCTCCTATGCAACGAATCCCCAAAAACCAAGTTTTCTTCCTTCCCTTTCTCTTGTTGTTAGTTCTCAACATCGATTGTAGCTCATGGCTTTGAGTTTTTTCCTATGATTTTCTTTATGAACATTATTCTTTAACACTTATTCTTGACTCCTATTTTTTTTTTTTTTTTAATATACTGTAACTACAATTATGATGGGAAGTTAAATAAAGTTTTTGAAATATTTGAATCTGCTCAACATGGCCCCTATTCAACAGACTTTTTGAAGGATACATGCCACCATCTTGGTTTTGTTTTGAATAATGTATTTATTATAGACAATGAAAATTGGTTAGCTTGATTTCTGGTTCAACAAAACAAATAAACAATATTTAACATTGATACATAAAATAAAAACATGACTAAAATCATTTATATATAAAAATAACTATTTACTCATAAAAGGGGATATTACAATATATATAACTTATGCGTTGTCGGAAGAGAAACACTAAAAAAAAGTAAGAAATTGGGCAGAGTAACAATACGCCAGACTACTGAAATAACACTGTTTTATTCTTTCTCTTAATGCATCTTATATACATTTTGGTTGTTTATTTACATGGGTAGGAAGTATTAAGGCGAACAATGCGCCTTGTCGTATTATAACTTGCCATCTTGCCATGCACATTGTTCTTCGTGCGAATGAAGGAGAGAAGCTGTTTAATCTTGCTCCCAAGATTTTGCATCACCTCTGCTGTGGTAAGTCTTGTGGCATTAGATGCTACAATGGCCAAGTCTCCCACCATTGCAGCACTGCGGTCGTATGATGACGACGCCGGGGAACCCGCTTTCGCATTCCCAATCGACGCCGGTACTGGGGTTCCGTGCCCCTGCACCGTAGCATAGTTACCTCCATCTTCCATACTTTTCATAGTATTTTCGCATTTTATACCTCCTGCCAGGTTCTGAAACAGCCGCCTCTAACCTGAGGAACAGACGCTGACCAGTACGCCGCCTATTCTATGTGTGTGTGTGTGTGTGTGTGTGTGTGTGTGTGTGTGTGTGTGTGTGTGTGTGTGTGTGTATGCACATAATTGATATTTGACTTCAATTTTGCATTCATAGAGTAGTTGCTTATCCACTGTCAAACCTTCAATCAACCAACTAGCTTCTGAAACTACATAAAAGAGTATTACTTGCTATATCGCGGCTGCACAGGCTGTTCTAAGGCTGATCGGGGATTCCAAGACTGAATTTTCTTTATTTATTCATATATTTGTATTTATATTTACATTATGTATCTCTATCGGTTCCTGGTGGGAACCGACTTAAAATGTATGCAATATATTTAATTCAGGACTAGAATAGTGGTATGCTAGGTGTAATTAATCATTGGAGTTCTTCTCCAATGGTATCGTGTTTACCAATTTACTAGGCTATTATTATGAGGTAGCATGCAGGGATTATAAATTATAAAGTGAAGTCTGGTTTGCATGAGTTTATGTTTACAACTATATACAATATGAGCTATTGAGAAATACCAGTTGGGACCTTTTATATTCATATTGACTCTAGGTTTATCAATTCTAATCATTTCTTTCGATTACTACTGGCATTCAAATGCAAACTGAAAAGTCTTTTCATTGCAGGCCCCCGCCGTTTATTTAGGGTGTCCTATCTATCCCTAGGCACTTTCCTCCCAAGTATATCTGACGCAGATGACTGATGGTATCACTGTTTTACCTGCTGATCCTTTCACAGAACCTCTTTAATATGCCATCTGAACTGGGGCCCCACCTGTCGGGTAGAAACCTATAAGGTGTGAAACGCCGCCAAAGGCCCCTTTGTTTACTTACATTTAATTTTCATTTCCGTATATCTACCTATCATGTATCATATCTACCTCTTGTGATTATGTTACAACAGTTTTGTTCTTAGAATAATTTCTTTTTTTTTATTTCAGGTGGATACTGCCAAAAAATTTAGAAATCTTCCATGACACTACTACTCGACACAAATTTACCAACAAAATAATGTACATTGTGTAGGATATTGTGGTTATGTCGTGAAGCTACTCATGTTGAACTTTCCTCACCTGCATAAACATTTTAGTAGTTGCTATAGTTTCAATCAATAATCTATTTATTTTGGTTCCAATGATCAAATTAAGAAGATAATCTTATATAAACGAACACAAATACTTTTTCTTTTTAGTCAAGGAAAATGGTTTTTTGTGCTTATTACCTCTCTAACGATAATGAATTAATTAAATATTTTTATTAATATGAATTGTACAATTATAATATTATCATGAGTAGTAATATTGTATTATTATTATTTTTTTTATACTTCAAAACAAATAAAAATATTTCTAGAAGTCATCAAGAAATGTTAGTTGTTCGTACTTTTATTTTAAAACTGTGATTTTTTTTTTTTTTTTGAAGAAACGCAAGTCCATGAATGTTATGTGGACGATGCCATTTGAATGATGCCAATGATGTTATGTGGACAATGCCATTTGAAATATGTTGAAGGATGCATGACAACAATATCGTAATTGGGTATTGACAAGCTATTTAGTGTGAATCATTCTGAATTCTTAGCCTGCATTGTCACTATCCTCAATCTATGGCAATTTTTTTTTTTTTTAATAATTTATTTATTGTTATTTACAACTGTATAAAAATATTTACAACAAGTGAATTTGCTGTAGGTGACATAGTGACATGATACAAACATGTGGAGAATCTACTCATCGATAGAACTCCAATAACATTTCTAGAGGAGAAGATCTCGAGGCCATCTTCTTTTCAGACGCCTGGGTGGATTATTAGGTAATGAAGGAGAAGGCAGGTTAGAAACAAGTGGATTCGGGTATCTGGTTCTGGCCAAATCGGCAGCATATCGGACATTGAAGTACTGATGGATGACTTGATTTGTGACAAAGAAAGGAGCATTAAAGATTTTCGAAGGATTTTGGACTGTAAGGATTGGTTTGGGGAGGAATTTGATGGTTTAGTGGAGCACCAAAGCTCAACTCCGTATGTCCAGATTGACCTTATAATAGTTATGTAGATCAGTCTTTTGTAATGGATTAGTAATTTAGACCGTTTGTCTAGTAAATGTTGTAATTGTCGGAATCAACGAGCAGTTTCTTGTCTTTTTAGTCTTGTATGAGGATTTCATGTCAGTTGTTTGTCCAGATATAGTCCTAAGTAACGGATCTGTTCTACTGGAATAAGTGGGATATTATAAAAGGATACTGTAAGGCAAGAGGTCATGGGTTTATGATGAAGGGTAAATGTGATTTGGTTGGATTTATTAGAATTAATTTTAATCCTCCAGTTTTGGCACCATTCTTCAAGGGTGGTGATGTGGGATTGGAGAGTTTGGGATACAATGTAAGGTTCATTGCTCACAGAATAGCGGGAAAAATTGAATTTATTTATAAATTAGTGATTGAATATAAGTTGTACGTCATGTAACAAATTTATTTTAATATGATTGTAACATGATTATCATTCTTATTAATAGTTATTATTTGAATAAAAGTTTCTTGGTATTTTATTTTGTTTTTTACATACCTACTTTACCTAATTTATGCCTTACCACTAAAATAATACAGCTCTAGGGTCTTTTATGAAGCAGGTCTCTAGACTTTTTTTTTACAATTT
Source organism: Halyomorpha halys (assembly GCF_000696795.3). Lineage (NCBI taxonomy): Eukaryota > Metazoa > Arthropoda > Insecta > Hemiptera > Pentatomidae > Halyomorpha > Halyomorpha halys. The sequence goes on along the minus strand of NW_027116652.1, from coordinate 491,204 downwards.
ATTAATTGATATTCATAACTGTATAAAAAAAATTATACAACGAGAAAATGTGAAGTGGGTAATATTAAATTACCATGATACAGTTTATTGGAGAATCTATCCATTGATAAAACTCCAATAACGTTTCTAGAGGAGATCTCGAGGTCATATTCTTTTCAGACACCTAGGTGGAATATCACGTAACAAAGGAGAAGCTAGGCTGGAATCAAGTAGGTTTGGATTGTTGGAAGTTATCATGGTAGGATTGGTATCTGGTTCTGGCCAAATCGACAAGATATGGAACATTGAGGTCCTGGTAGTAAGTAAGGAACATTAAGGATTTTAGACTGTAAGGATTGGATACAAAAGGAATTCGATGGTTTATTGGAGCCCCAAAGCTCAGCTCCATATTTCCAGATGGTCCTTATTATAGTTATATGAATGAGTCTGTTGTAATTTGTTGAAAGTTCTAAGTTAGTCTATTTAGTGTTGTAATAGTCGGAATTGACGAGCTGTTTCCAGTCTTGTATGAGGATTCCAAGTTAGTCTTTTGTCCAGATATGGTACTATCACTAAACTTGCAACAAAAAAAATTCTCTTCTTTTTAAAACCAGATTTTTTTTAGTAGAGTAAGTAATAGCAAATATGTCCTGACGCGAACCACAAGAAGAGCCCTTATCCAATTTATGAGCATTTGTTCTCGTTCAAAATTCCAAATATTTCTCACTTAATATGTGCTTCTTCTTGGAAAAAATACTTTATCATATACTCTGAGTGAATTCTTGTGAATTTTACTCCATTTGTGGTCTTTAATTTTGTTTTATACATTTTTCCCATACACCAGTACACGTTTAAAGTTTTTGTGAGTTCAAGGTTTGGAATACACACTTTGTCTTACTTTAATAAACATAATTTTTTATTTAATAAAAATTGTATACATCGCCTCACCCGAGTCCCCTCCATTGCCCGCTTAGGTAGATTTTATGTTACGCTTCTTGCCTAGGCAGGTAGGGAAACTAGCATTTGCCCAGAATGTTGGATAAAAATTGGAACATTAGATTATTAAATTGTTAACCATTTATATATGATTTTTGTACTTGTAACCTATTCAATTAACGAGTAATGATGACTGTTCTTTCCCAAACATTCTTTCGAATTACTCTATATTTTAGTATTTTAAATTGAAATGCCTAAATAACGGGGTTAAAATTTGCCTCCACTTAGAGTGGCTGAAAACCCCCCCCCCCCCCCAAAGGTCCACATTTTGTTACCGTAACTAAACATTTCTCAGCTTTTGTCCTCATTTTTTAGAATTTCCTATCAAATAACAACAATAATTTATTTTTTATTACTTATGAATATACAAGGACATTGGATTAGTTATTTTATATATTCTTGTTTGAGAGTGGTTTAATTTATTCTTAATTTAAAACAAATTAGATCCTTTTTTTCTCTAAACTTTATTCTTTACAACTTTTCCAACGTTTCGACCCTCAGGTCATTTTCTCAAGGATACCTTCATATTGATGTCATTTCCTTTTTGAAATCTTAAAAATGCAGGCTAATTGCCTGTTTCCCATATAACCTTATCTATATTTGTTTCTTAGATTTATACTTTTACAAACCACTTCTCTTCTTTCCTTCATTTACATTTGCAAACCTAAAACAGTTTTCCATAATTACTGCATAGGAACAACAAAAAGTTGACAAATTTCAATCCATGTTATCAAACACAAACAATCCAATGAACACTTCGGAAGGACGCGCACCGCCATCTTTCTTATTTTGAACAGCGTATTTATTTTAGACAATGAAAACTGGTTAGCTTGCTTTTTGATTTAAACCAACAAACAAACAATACCGAAACAGTATATATAAAATAAAAACATAACTAAAATCATTTATCTATAAATATCAACTATCTATTAAAAAAGAGGATATTACAATATATATATTAAATTAACTGGTCTTCCTGGATTATTTATATACCCTTATTTAACTACCCTTTATTCTCTTTATTTATTTTATTATTTTGTTTTGGTCACACATGTCGACACCCTTACATCCTAAACCGCCTGACACGCGGGACATGTTTAAATTAAAAGGTAAATGGTCCAAAAAGTGTATGTCATGCATTTAGATACAAAGTCGGACAATAAATTTTTTAACAATTTCAGCCCGTTTAGCCTATGACGGTTCATAAAATGTTAGTGTCCACAAGGGAATGTAAAAATTTTAAAAAACGGTACTATATAATTAATGATGACTAGCGAAAAAGATTTTGTCAATTTGAAAAATATCAAAGCGTTCCAAATTATTCTCATATTATTTGAACTAAATAAAACATTGGATTTTTCATGTGGGTTTGCTTATGTCCTGGAGTTGCTGAATTTTACAGAGGATGAATTAGTTTCAGAACTTCAAAATCAGTCTCTGTCTCCAGCCTGATTAATTGCTTCGACTCGTACGCCCTCGTTATTTCTTTGCAATACCTTCCCACCAACCTTCCCAAGCTGGTCATATCCCACAATCACTTTGTATTCCGTAGGCATACTACCTCCTCCCCCTCTACCACACAAGGGCCACCCAGGGTGATTAATTTACATTGACATTCTTGAATCTGGTGTGTCCTCTCTCTACTACACATTTTTTCTAGGGCTTCTCGGCACATGATGGTGTTGGAACTGCCGGTGTCCACTAGGCACCTCACTCCTGCTATCTCTATTGGCTACCTCTGCTGGCATCCCCTTCAGAAGTCTCGCGTCTTCCTCTCTCCAGTTTCTCGCCTCCATCTACCTCAGTTCTCTTTTTTCCATCCTCCTGTTTCCACTCTGTCTCCTTGACTTACTCGGTTCCGTGGCTTTTCAGCTTCTTCTTTGGTCTCCGACGTTCCCAATGCTTCTGTGGATTCACCTGATGATAGACTAAACCTCCGGCTGCTTCTCTGTATCTGTTGGGCGTTGATCTCTATTGGTTCGTCCTGCCCACATCTCTTCTTTGGTACATATGTGGGCACTGTTTACCTATGTGCCCCTCATTCCCGCATTCAAAGCATCTCGTGTGCGGGCAATGCACCACTAAATGCCCAATCTTTCTACAACCGTGACACTTGTGGTCCTCCCGCCGACCATTGTTTCTGGGTTTACTTAGGTTCCTTCTATTTTCTTGGTTGCTAGCCCTCTCCTTCTACCCTCTACGTGTTCTCTCCTCCTGCCATTTGCTGAAAATCTAAAATACAAAACAAATATAGGTGAAATGAAAAGTAACGTAAATATCGTTAAAGTAAGACATGATGAAAATTTATAGAAATAGTACTAGATAACCTATAAATTTATCTTTTGTAATAAAATTTTCATCAATAATTGTGAATTTGAGAGCGGCGCGGCTCAGTGGTAAGGCAATGTACTACTAACTCCAAGAACCCGGCGGGGGATCCAACTGTAACAGATAATTATTTATTTTATTACTGTAGCCGTGAGTCAATGTTGTTGGTTCAGGAGTCCTCTTGGGCCCACCCAACCTCACAAAGTGGGTGCCTTTAATTGGGGATAAATTGGGCCCGAATCTCGTTCGATGGTGAAAGAGAATTCGACAGCTCCTTGATCCGAAAGGAAATGTAGGATATCGATGTGATGTGGCACCTTAAAACACCAAGAATGATTGAGGTCGAACTCCCTCATTCTCTGGAATTCGTCCGAGATACTCTTTTTGCGTACTGCTCACAATGGACTGTTGTAGGGCGATGTGCTGTCCACAATCATCACTTGCTTCCGTAAATTTTCTATTTCTTTCCTACTGTGTTTTCGAAGTATCTGGGGATATCACCTCTCCTTCACGTACTTCACCCTATCCTGCTTCAATGTGATTTCGTGCACAGTTTTTCCTGTAGCTCTCAGTACTTCCCCTTCTTTACAAAAAATATCATCATATAGCTTCAATATTGTCTCTTTCCAACTCTCCCTCTAGTTAATCTCGCCCATTCTCGCTTACAGTCATACACGAGCTTCTGACAGCTGTAACTCTTCACTTCAATTCTAAAATCCCACTAAACCCCACTATTTTTTGTCTTCGCTACCACCTTTTCCAAAATATCTCGTAGTCAACGATTATCAGTGATAATCAATGATTATCTAGTTGTCTCGTGGAATTTTCCTCATTACATGGACTGTTACTTTTCCTCTCTTAGCCCCCCAGTTACCCAATTCCATTTCTGTTTCCCCTTTAATGCTGCGAGGCCTACCCAGAGTGATCAACTGACAGTTACATACTCTGACCTTTAGTTACCTCTCTCCACCACTCAATCTCTCTATGGCTTCTCGGTAGACGAATGTATTTCCCAGTGTCAATCAGACAGCTTACTCCTCACTTCGTTCGTATAATAGGCAAACCGCCGTGCTCCTCTCACATGGTTGTTCTCCAACGTGTGGTCGCCCCTCTGTGAGTACACTCCTCAAAACTCTCCTCGATTCTACCTGTTTTCCTCTTCTTGCCTTGACCACAGGAGAAACCTACCGTTGATGCACCGCTCAATGAACTACAGGTTGACACTTTCACTAGGAGAGGATATAAATGGATAACCATATTCGATCTCTTCCGTAACGTGGCAATGGCGCATCAGGTGCTAGACAAGTTTTCTGAAGCAGAGTTGGCAGCTTTCCGATTGTGGTTTCAATTTTAAGGAGCTCCGGGGCGCATCTCATCAGACTCAGTCAGAGAATTCGACAATGCCATGATTCGAACTTAAATAAAGGACCTTGACATTACATGGTATCTCAACACACCAGGGCACCCAAAGTGTAGAGGAGGTGTTGAGTGGCTTCATAGCACGTTATATATATTTTATTATATAGGCTTCATCGACACTTAAGTTATATATATATATACATAACTTAGAAATAGTCGAGAGCAAAATGCAAAAAAAAATTTTTTAAGGAACGGACGAAAGTGAAAGACTGCCTTTATTGAGTATATATTATTATATTGTAGTACCTTACAACATAAGCTTTTCAAAGATAAACAAACTTCATCTTTCGGTATTTGACATTTGAGCCAGCAAGTTACTTATTTTTTTGATTTTCCGCAGTCAAAATATCAAGGATCAGTCAAGGAGAGGAATGAACAGGTGTAGGGCGGTGGTTTTAGTGGGTAAAAATCCCACACACGGATAGGTACGGGCCTATCCGTGTCTTTTGAAGATTTCCACCGACCCTCGTAAAAAAAAAACAAAAACCTTCTATTCCAAAAACAGCCAAAATACTCCTGAAATAGCATCTATTCTTTCCGCCTTCCTTCGTGATCTTCAAGACACAATAAAGCCTCTTATCTTACTTCTAACCAGACTCCTCACAGAAATCCCGTTCAATTTATCTAGATGAACAAGAGCATCTTGAATATAAATTTATGGAACGAAAATGGACTACATAACCACCGAGACGAACTTGACATATTCTTCCAAGAACATTTCATCGACCCATTTCACAAAACATTCTTACTTATACCTATGAGACCACATTACATATAGAACAGATCATCCTGACAACACATCCCACGCAGGTTCTTGTATCCTTATTCATAAATCTTTACCTCACCCCCTTATTCCTTCCACTCCGTCAGATACTATTCAATCAACATCCATCAGCATATCCTGTCGCCCTTTTAACTTAACACTTTCAGCTGTATACTGTTCTCCAAGTAATTCCCTTTCCTATAGCCATCTTGACTTCTTATTCCAATCCTTTGGTGCGCGATTTATTGCTGGAGGAGATTACAATGCCAAAGATCAACGGTGGGGATGTAGAACGTCCAATACTAGTGGTAGGACCCTTTCCCGAGTCACAAAATCCAATAGCTATTCCATCCTCTCTCCCAAAATACCTCCTTATTGGCCTACATCCCTTAAAAAATGTCCCGATATCCTTGATATATATTTGTTACTTCCCAAACACCCACATCACAATCCATAATTCAATCTTTAAATGATCTCCCTTCAGATCATAACCCAGTTCTATTTCACATCCATTCAAACCCTATTCCTATACCCTCTCCCCCTTCACTCGTTAAAGGACAGGTGAACTGGAAAAATTTTCGGACTTATCTAGAAAAAGTAAAAATTTTTAAAAATTTCATTAAATCAAAAGAACAGATAGAGTCTGCTATCGAAATACTCTCTAGATCGATAGGATCTACTATCACTAACAATACTTCACCAATGAACATAAAACATTTTCGGGAAAACAACTTACCTCGTCACGTACAAGCCTCTTTAACAGAAAAACGACGGGCAAGAGCGAGGTGGCACAGAACAAGATATCCTTCGGGCAAAACTCATACATACTAACAGACAGAAATTTGAAAACACAGAATACAAAATTTCCAGACCCTAACAGAAAACCTAAATACCACTGACAAATCGTTATGGACAACTACTATAATACAAATCTTTCAACCACCCACTTCTCGCTGAAAATAAAACTTGGACACGATTAGATGAAGAAAAATCTCAAATTTTCAGCGAACACCTCATCAAAACTTATAACCCCCATCCTGATATCCTTAATCCAACCCATCTTGGAGATGTTGAAGCAGAGATTACATTTTCAAATGACCCTTCCTCCTAAAGCCTTTCATCCCTCAGAAATAATGAACATCATCCACCAATTACCTTTTAAAAAACCTTAGGCCATTATCTTATCACAGCACACATTCTGAAACAGCTCCCTTGTAAAGCCATCCTACTCCTTATCTATATCTATAATGCTACCCTCCAATACTCCTATTTCCCCGACCATTGGAAAAGGTCTATATAAAAAATGTTTCCCAAACCATCCAAGCCACCTGAATATCCATCTCCCTCCCGTCCCATTTCACGACTGCCCATTGCGAGAAAAATCCTAGAAAAACTTTTATTAAAACGTCTCTATCCAATCCTTGTCTCATATCATGTTATTCCTGACCACCAGTTTGGATTTAGATAAACATCTAATCCCATTCAACCATACAACAGTGTCATCAAGTGGTTGTTGTTATATCTTCCACATTGGAGGGCGAAATGTACTGCACTGGAGTTTTCCTCGATGGTGAACAAGCTTTTGACGGAGTTTGGCATCCAGGTCTGCTCTATAAATTTCGTCAATTCCTTCCCCCTACATATTTCCTATTAATCCGTTCCTACCTCCCTGACAGAACCTGTCAAGTAAATAATAATCTAGCCTATTCATCTTACTTTTCACAGTCCGCCGGTGTTCCTCAAGGTAGTATCTTAGGTCCCATTCTTTACACGGTTTATACAGCTGACATCCCAACTCACCCTAACACAGTCGTAACAACATGCGCTGATGACACATATATACTGTCTCTGAACAACAACCCCACTAATGCATCACAAACACTACAGACACACATAACATCCATTGAAGAATGGTGTCAAAACTGGAGAATCAAAATAAATCCTGACAAATCCTACCAGATCACTTTTACTCTCCGTCGCAACCCTCCTGTCCTTCAGTTTCTTTTCTAAATAGTCCACTAACGCCTGTTGAACAGATTCGATACTTAGGACTCCATCTTAACAAGAGACTTACTTGGAATCCACATACAAGACCGAAATGACTAGAAACTGCTAGTCGATTTCGATTGCTACAAAACCTTCTTGACAAACGCTCTAAACTTGCCATACACAACAAAAAATTATTATACATTACGCTAATCAGACCAATCCTGTCATGATCCTGATTCCAATTTGGACATATAGAATTGAGCTCTAGGGCTCTACCAAACCATCAAATTCATCCCGCATCCAATCCTTACAATCCAAAATCCTTGATGCGCCTTATTACGTTACAAATAAACTCATCCACAAAGACCTCCCATTCGTTGCAGATTCGACCCAAAACAGATATGCGTCTTTTCATTCCAAACTCCTTACCCATCCTAACCCATTAGTTCTGAATCTCTCATCCTTAACAACCCCTGATAATCCTACGAGGCGTCTGAGAAGAAGATGGCCACGGAACCTCCAATGGATGGTTCCTTCCCAAGATTTTCAAGTGTAAATAAAACATTCCACAAATTTATTTATTGTATTTATTTATCTACAGTTGTAAATTACATTAAATAAATAAAATAAAAAAACTTTACTGGTCTATTTTTGGAATTTATTCTACAGCACAACTTTACATTTATAAAGAATTCTTAAGTCCGGGCATTTAAATTCACATGTAAAATAAATCTGTAACCCTATAAACCTATGCAGAGTCAAGGGCACAGTACTTTGTAAAGGAGTACTGTTACTAGACCAACGGTTGTACAAGGATGTGATTTGATTAGTATGACGCTCGACCCCCAATTTATCCCCAATTAAAGGCACCCACTTTTTGAGGTTGGGTGGGCCCAAGAGGACTCCTGAACCAACAAGATTGACTCACGGCTACAGTAATAGAATAAATAATTATCTGTTACAGTTGGATTCCCCGCCGGGTTCTTGGAGTTAGTAGTACATTGCCTTACCACTGAGCCACGCCGCTCTCAAATTCACAATTATTGATGAAAATTTTATTACAAAAGGTAAATTTATAGGTTATCTAGTACTATTTCTATAAATTTTCATCATGTCTTACTTTACCGATATTTACGTTTCTTTTCATTTCACCTATGTTTGTTTTGTATTTTAGATTTGCAGCAAAGGGCAGGAGGGGAGAACACGTAAAGGTTAGAAGAGAGAGGGCTAGCAACCAAGAAAATAGAAGGAACCTAAGTAAACCAGAAACAATAGTCGGCGGGAGGACAAGTGGTGCATTGCCTGCACACGAGATGCTTTGAAACAGCACATAAACAGTGCCCACATATGTACCAAAGAAGAGATGTGGGCAGGACAAACCAATGGAGATCAACGCCCAACAGATACAGAGAAGCAGCCGGAGGTTTAGTCTATCATCAGGTGAATCCACAGAAGGATTGGGAACGTCGGAGACCAAAGAAGAAGTTGAAAAGCCACGGAACCGAGTAAGTCAAGGAGACAGAGTGGAAACAGGAGGATGGAA